>NC_056736.1:603885706-603961682 GCF_019279795.1 Protopterus annectens
CCTTTCAGCAGGAGTTCGTGTATCAGATAAAAAAAAAAATACATGGTTGAGCAGCATAACACTGGATCTCTGAGTAGAGGTCTAGGCTTAGGAAGTATCCCACTTATCCCACTTATTTATTTTACATTTGCTGACCGGGATAGTCCAACTGGATACATGTCCATTTTTAGCGGAGGCCCGGGGAGAAAAGCTCCAAGATAATACACATTGAACATTTAGTAAATGCTAGTTTCAAGCCAATTACAGTCATAAGCAATGCCAGCATTTAGCACATATTGTACTAACGTATTATAAAACACTTTTTAACTTTGAAAATAATGTTATGTACATACATAACATTACATTCAGATTTAAAACGCATTGAGCAGCAGTTATACAATTGACCCTTCCTGAAATGGAGTGGTAGAAAAAAGTTAGAAGTAGTTGAAGGTAAGGCACTTAAGAAATAGAGGTCACTAGTCGGGGTTAGTGCAAGGATTTAACCAATGAGTTTTGAAGTATTTCTTGAATTTGTTTTTAAATTGAGTTAGCGAGGGTTCTAGGGTCAAGTCAGCTGGGAGTCTGTTCCTTATTTTTCCAACAGAGTTGGCAAACAGAGTCCCCAGCTGAGTAGTTGGATTTGTATGTTTGAACTAGGAGTCTAGTGGATGATCGCAGTGGCCTGGTGCTGGTGTAGGGGCTGGTAATAATTTTTAGTGCAGGTGTGTTTTCTCGTTGGTAAAGGACTTTGTGCCACTATTAACTGGTTGAACTGCAGTAGGTTTGACAGTTTAAGCCATCCCAGGCGATTTAGGTTGTTACAGTGGTGTGTCTGGTAGGCTGTGCCAGTAGCGAATCTGGCAACGTGGTTATAGCAGGATGATAGTTTATTAAGATCTGTTTTGTTTAAGTTGGAGAAAAGAGTTGAGGCATCGAGAAGAGTTGATTGCAGATGGGAACAGGCAATTGCAGTTCTAGCAAGTGGGGTAAGGAAAGGTTTAATTCTGTAGAGAACCAAGTTTTTTACTAATGGTTTTGATAGTTTGATTGATATGCGCATCAAACTTCAGGTTATCAAGTATGACACGCAGTAGTTTACTTTGGGCTTCTGGGGAGATGATAGTGCCATTGTTAGCAGTTATGTTGAAGGATGGCAAGGGGGTACTGCATGTGGGGAAGAAGAGGAGCAACTTAGTTTTGTGTTGGTTTAGAATTAGATGTTGATTGGAGAGCCATTTTACCGCTATATTGAAGTTATTTTGTGTTAATATGAATAAAATAGCTGGTGAGGTGTCAGAACAAATCAAGGTGGAGTCATCCACATATTGAATGCAGGTAGCATCTGGGATGACTGAATGAAGGTCGTTGATAAAGATGGTTAAAATAAGGGGTCCTAGTATCGAGCCCTGGGGGACTCCTTATGTGATGTGTAGGCTAGATGATAGCTTGTCCTGCCATAGGGCTGCCTGTTGCCTGCCCTGCAGGTAGGATTGAAACCATTGGCGTGCATGGTTGTTTAAGGAGAAGGCCTTCAAGGTATTTATAAGCATTTTGTGGTCAACCATGTTAAAAGCCTTGGATAGATCTAGAAAGAGTGCTGAGAATAGTATGTTGTTATTGCGGTTGTGGTTAATGACGTTCGAGAAAGAGAGGAGGGCAGTAGTAGTACTGTGGTATGGCTTAAAGCCATGCTGAAAGTTGGACAACAGCTTGTTCTGTGTGAGGTAGTCCTCAAGTCAGTGGCTTCTTCGGCTCCTTCGACCTGTTCTTCTGGTACCCTTTCCGACATCGATGTGGACCGCTTGGTGCAAATACTTTTGGTGAACCCGGCCCTGGCCAAATTGCTTTCAGCTTCGACCCAGCTGGCTTCGAAGCTTATGACCCACCCACCTCAATTTCTGCTCCTCCTCCAAGGAGTGTTGAGCCTTCGGAGCCGGAAAGAGAGGCTCTGATGGTGGTGGAACCCTTGGAGCCGAGGCCTGTTCCAGTGCCCTTGGCCCTGTCGACCTTGACTACTTCGGTCCCGATTGAAGAGTCTAGGAGCAGACACACACTCACTGGTTTCAGGGGAGAGAGTCGAACCGATGCTTCAGTTCCGACTCTCTCTCTTGGGGCTTCGGCGCAGATGAGCTTGGTTCCGTCCTCTGGTTCGGAGCCTGTGGTCTTGGCCCCTATGAGGTTGCCGTCCTCTTCGGAACCAGCAGACTCCTTGGGTAGGGAAACCGGTGTCTTCGATGCCATGAGGAGGGTCATGTCTGCTAAGACCCGTACCTATTCGGATCTTTCCTCTTTCTCCTCTAAAGGGCCGTGTTCTGTCCCTACACCACAGGCCCCACCAAGCGTCGAGACCTAGAGCCTCAGGTAACCCCATTGGGTGACCCCTGCTTGACCGAGGCTTCACCAGATGCCCCCACTGATGAAGTCCCCAGAAAGAGACTGTGCACGAGGAGGCATTTAGATTCCCCTCAGGAATCCTTAAAATCAGACACCAACGTAGAGGAATCAGAAGGGTCCCCACGGTCCTCCTCTGAGGATGTCTCATTTGTAGACATCCTGGAAATATTAAGGCAGAGGGGTAACTGGCAGTCCCTTACCCATAATGAGGATGAGTTGCTGCTCCTGAAGGCCTTTGGGTCTCAACCTTCAACCTCCTGGGTTACTCTGCCCTTTAACGAATTAATGGGCTTGGTCGCTCGAAGGGTGTGGGAGTCTCCTGATTCCATGGAACCGGTCCCTCGGAGGCCCAACAAATTTATCACCTCCCCTCAAGACAGGTCTTTTCTTACGAAAGGAGCCCCCGTTGATGCCATGGTGGTGGTGGTGACCACCAAGAAAGAGATGTCAGAAACCTCCTCTTCTGTTCAATCTCCTAATAAAGACTCTAGGACGATGGACAGATATGGGAAACGCATCCTTAGTTCTGTGACATTTGCAATGGATTGCTCAACTATTTAACCCACTTTACCAATCTTCAACGAGATCTCCTCAAAGAGCTTGGAGATAATCTATTATGATGTTTCTGAGAAAGTAACGGGACCGCTTAACACCCTTAATTCTAATGTGAACTCGTCCATGCGGCTCATTTCTTATGCAGCCGATGGATCGAGCTGGCCAGCAGGTTCAGCGATAGCTCTGTGGAGACAATCCTGGATGTGCTTATACTCCTTTGTGGAAGCCTTCAAGTCTTCCTTTGTTAGTACCCCATTTGATGACCCTTCCTTGTTTTGGCCTAAAGTCAAGGAGACACTCACCAGGTGTGAGCAGGAAGGAAAGACTCTATCTGCCGTAGGAGTCCGTTTTTCCACCCCCACTAGACCATACCCCAAAGGGCAGAAAGGTGGAAAAATGTGGATGTTCTTCGTGTTTCCACTGTTGCAGTCATTACATTTGGGTAATCTGCTGGCAGGTTGCCCTCAGTCGGCCTGAATTCCAAAGTCTTGGGTCCTCTGATGGTTGCTTTCTTCTCTTCCATGACGTCAGGTCGTCAGGGGTATAAAACAAGCAGCCGACGCCATTTTCTTTAGTCTTTCTTGCAGCGCGGTGCCTGAAGCAGAAGCATTTCGCAAGTGCCAGTTGGCCAACTACTGAAATATTCGAGTTTGAGTTTCAGAAACAGTCTTCACTAAAGCTAATTACTCTGTTGGGGAAACTTTTTTCTTGCTTTTTACCGATGTCAGAAAAAGTTAATTGTATTACTTGTGGGAAGCAAATACCTCATAAGGATTTCCATTTATACTGTATTCCTTGCCTAGGCCGTGATCACAACGTGCATGGCTGTCGGTTTTATGCTAGATTTAACCAACGCACTATTAAGCGTCGGTATATTTTTGCATTAAAGTATTTTGGAAACAGATTTAACTACCCAGAAATGTCGTCTGATAGCAATCCAACTACCGGAGTACATAAACGCAAAGAAAAGGACAGAGAAAGGCAGTCGAGATCCAAAACCGATGACAAAGCTTCTCCTAAGCCAGTCGCCGGTTCGCCGGTACTCAATGAGGTGCTTTCGCAGCCCCTGATACCCGCTACCTTCGAGTCGCAGGCCTCCACCCATGTAGAGTCCGGCATTCCTCAAGATACTCAAGGTATTGGACCGATGGATGTATCTCCCTCGGATGGGTCGAGATCCGCTGAGCAGGCACCGGCTTCTGAGGGTGTATTCAGACCTCAACATTTGTATATCAAACCGACGAAAGCTGCAAAACCAAAGACAAAAGCAACTTCTAAAACTACAACACTGACGCATGAGCCACGTGCACAGGCCTCTATGCCTAAAAAACAGATGATCAAAATGGCTGAAGACCTTATTACCTTGATCAGGGGTCCCATCCCCTCCAGATAAGAGGCCTAGGCAAGACACTGATTATGAATCTTCAGATCAGGTTTCTATTTCCTCTGATTCCTCTTCTAATCAGGAATTATCCATACCTCAGTATGAGAATTCTGATGCTGAGGAGTTTATTCCATCTGCATCTCTTCCTGAGGATTATTCATTTGGAGAAACCTTGCATACTTTGAGGGAGCATTTTCACTGGGAGAGTCAAGACGACTTAGAAACAAAAAAGAGGCTCAGGGATTTCCTTCTTCTCCCTCAGCACAAGCCTTTAGCCATTCCCTCTGTTTTAGACATTGTGGATGATGTGTTTTCAGAGTCTAGCTTGACCTCTGACTCCTTACCTCTGGCTCGCAGTAAGCCTGACAGATATTACAGGATCCCTGACTCACATATATTTTTATTTAGAAACCGTGCTGCTGATCCTGAAACTGTTTCACAGGCCCCAAAGGGAGTTAAGGCCTCAACAGCATAAAATCCTACCCCCTCTGACAGAGATTCAAGGGCACTGGACAGATGGGGAAAAAAGGTTTATACATCTGTAACCTTGGCAATCAGGGCCTTAAACTGTCAATTTCATATGCTTAAGAACCAACAACACGTTATGGGATTGATGAAACAGAAAATGAGCACCTTTACAGCATGATTATCTGTTTGGTATTAAGGCAGAAGAGGTTTTAAAGAAAATGGAAGACAAAGCTAAGTCTATGCAAACTGTTAAAGACTTCTTAACAAGTACACCCACCAAGATTTAGTAGACACTGTCCTACAAAAAATTGGTCCTTTCCTGTGTCAGAGCTCAAAGTGGCAAATCCAGACGCCCTAAGGGTTCCAGATACCAGGCGTAAGACTCATAGGTCAAAGCAATGGGGTGCATCCACTTTCAAATCTGGAGGAGTTAAAGTGCAAACCTACAGAAAGCAATCCCAATGACTTCCCTCTGCCTACACCAAGCACTTATCTTTTGGCAGCACCCATAGGGGGAAAATTAGCAGTTTTTGCTTAGAATTGGCAGTTAATAACCAAGGACAAGTGGGTACTAAACATCGCATCACAGGGATACAGATTCCATTTCCACACTCTGCCAATGACAAATGGTTGGCCAGATCTGCCAAAACTCAATGGGCAGAGGCACAGAAACAGGTTACGTCCCTCATGGATATGGGGGCCATTCAGACAGTACCAGAACAGGAAAAAGGACAAGGTTTTTACTCGACTGTTCTTGGTACCCAGAAAGGACAAGGCCTGGCTGCCAATACTTGGTTTATCAATTTTGAACACAAATCTGGACATTCCAAAATTCAAAATGCTGACTTTGCAGCAGCTTCTGCCCATGCTGGGCAAGAATGCTTGGCTGGTGACTTTAGACCTAAAAGAGGCATACCTGCATGTCCCAATAAGACAGTCGTGCAGAAGATACCTCAGATTCAAGGCTGGCTTAATCCATTACCAATTCTCTGCACTGCCCTTTGGCTTATCTACTGCACCCAGGGTCTTTACAAAGTGCCTGGCACCAGTAATTGCATTTTGCAGACAAAGAAGTATACAAATATATCCTTACTTGGACGACTGTCTCATTCAAGCAGAGAACAAGGACAATCTTCTACGTCACCTGGCGTTTGTGAAAAGGCTTCTAACATGCCTCTAGGGTACACGATAAATAAAAAGAAATCACATCTGGTACCCTCTCAAACGATAACATTCCTGGGTGCAAGCTTGAATACAACTGCCCAGATGGCTTGTCTCACGCCAGACAAAGGCAACTGACTACTTACTCCAAACTGATGGCAACAAAAACCCAGTCTTCTGCAAGACAAATTCTGCAGGCTCTGGGCTTCATGGGATCCTGCATCCTACTACTTCCATATGCAAGACTGCATATGAGGAAACTTCAATGGTACCTAAAAAGTTTATGGAGTCAACATTCACACAGTCTGGAAACAATGATTCCTCTCATTCCCTGCCTGCAACAGGAGTTTCTATGGTGGACAAAGGCCTGTCACCAAAACATGGGACGGCCCTTCACTCTACCCCCTGCCAGCCAATTAACAGACGCATCAGATTATGCCTGGGAGGCCCACATGGAAAGAAGATGCATTCAGGGCATATGGGCACCAAAACAAATGCATCTACATATCAACCAGAAAGAGATGCTAGCTGTTCAAAATGCCCTAACAGCCTTCACGGACTTACTTCATCCAGGACAACTACTGATAAAGATGGACAACACCACAGTCATGTGGTATATAAACAAGCAAGGGAGCACACACTCATACCCCCTTTGCAGATTAGCCATGGTACTTTGGGACACAGCTTTGACCTACCAAATACATCGTCAAGCTCAATTCCTGCCAGGAAAGCAAAACACTCTGGCAGACGATTTAAGCAGAAACCTTATGAATCCTCACGAGTGGAAACTAAATCCACAAGTCTTCAGCATGATAACAGAGAAATGGGGGAGCCCAGACATAGATCTATTTGCCTCTCCTCAAAATTATCAATTGAAAAGATTCTGCACAAGGACTTACCGCATACAAGCATGGAAAGTGGACGCCCTATCCTTCAGTTGGAAAAACCTATCAGTTTACGCCTTTCCTCTTCTGCCTCTTCTACCCAAGGTCCTCCTAAAAGTCAGACAGGAGAAGCCAAAGATGATATTAATTGCTCCGGACTGGCCACTCCAATCCTAAGGAACTTGTATCAATACCCAGCTTGGACCTTGCCTCAAACACCACAACTACTGTCCCAGCAAAACAATCAGATCCTGCACAATCAACTACAGACTCTGAACCTGGCAGCATGGCTAATCAAGTAATCTTACAAATGACACCTCTCAGTAAAGCTGTGATGGATGTCATTTTGGAAGCCAGAAGGCCTAGTACTAGAAAGTCTTATGCTGACAAATGGAAGAGATTCTGTGCTTGGAATCAAGCACAAGGAACTGATACAACAGAACCACATATTCCTCAGATATTACAATACTTAACTGAGATGCTTGACAAAGGCCTATCTTTCTCATCAATGAAAATCCATGCCTCTGCCATTTTGGCTCATTACAGTACAGAGCCACGAGTCTTTTCTCATCCTTTACTAAAGCAGTATCTTAAGAGGGGCCAAAAATTTAAGGCCTCCTAGAAGATCACCATTACCTGCATGGGACTTCAGTTATGTGTTGGAAAAGCTCACCCTGCCTCCATTTGAACCAGCTGCTACCGCTGATATATCATGGAAGACCGCTCTGCTACTAGCAATTACTTCAGCAAGAAGAGTTTCAGAGCTACAGGCCCTCATGGCTGTAGAGCCTTTTATCATATTTTTCAGACAGGGTGTCTCTGAGGACAAACCCTACTTTTATGCCTAAGGTGGTTTCCAGTGTGGCTCTTAACGAAACAATTCATCTGCCAACTTTTTATCCAAATACACAGAACAAAGGGGAGAGAATTCTGCATTCCTTGGACGTACACAGACAGCTAAGATTCTACTTGAGCAGGACTCTGTATTGTAATGAGCTCTAAGAAAAACTGAGCAATTACTAGTGTCATATGCTGCAGGATCAGAAGGAAAGGCTATTTCAAAGCAGACAATTTTAAAGTGGATAAGCTATTGCATCCATTTCTGCTACTTACACCATGGTAAGCCTGTGCCCAAGGGCATTAGGTCTCATTCCACCAGAGCTGCAGCTACTTCAGCAGCCTTTCTCAGAGGAGTACCAACCAAAGACATTCCAGAGGCTGCTACTTGGAGTTCTCTTCACACCTTTACAAAGCATTACCATTTGCCTCTCTACTCTAAGTCCAGGGCAGGCTCTGCCACTGCAGTGCTGCAGGGCCTTATAGCCACACCTAATGCGTTTAGCTCCAGCCTCCCAACCATAGCTTTGGGATTCTACCCAAAGGTAATGACTGCAACAGTGAAACACAAAGAACATAGTACAGTTGTGTACACTTACCATGAATGTAGATGTTCGAGTGTATTCAGTGTTGCAGTCCAGGTTACCCCCCCACCATCTCCCTGTCATTCTAAAGTTTATCTTTCCTTCTCTATCTTCTACAACCTATGTGGTGTATTTGCTTGTAGATGAAGGTACAGTTTATATCGATGCATGCATATATATTTATATATAATATTGCTACCTCATTGGGGGCAAGAAAAACTAAAAAAAATGGCGTCTGCTGCATGTTTTATACCCCTGATGACCTAACGTCATGGAAGAGAAGACAGCAACCGACGCAGGACCCAAGACCTTGGAATTCAGGCTGACTGAGGGCAACCTGCCAGGAGATTACCCAAATGTAATGACTGCAACAGAGTGAATACACTCTAACATCTACATTTATGGTAAGTGTACACAACTGTACTTTCCAGAAGTCCCAAGGAGCTTTCCAGGACACACGTAGTGAACCCCCTACCCCCAGGGGCAGAGGAGGGGGGTATAATGGTAGACGCTGCCCAGGCGGCATAGTGGGTCCGCAGAACCAGGGTGACAGGGAGCAGTTCCTTGGCAAGCCCTATCAGCGCTCCTGAGAGGAGGCCCGACCGTCCTGCTCTGGAGGCAGTCTGAGGTCGCTTAGCTTTATACCCAGATTCCTGGCTAGGAATTACATCAGATTCTTGGGTAAAAAGCAGAATTACCAGAGGTTACATCATTCCCTTTTCAGAATCCCCTTCCAGTCGTACAAGAATCCCAGACGTTCCACCCAGTCTGCGGAATCTAGCAACCATAGAAATTCAAAGGCTGCTAGAAAAAGAGTTATCCAGCCAGTCCCGGCAAACCAGATAGGATCCGGAACTTACTCCAGGTTCTTTTTACTTCCAGAGAAAACAGGGGACTGGAGGCCCATCTTAGACCTCAGCAAACTAAACACCTTTGTCAAAAAGGAAAAGTTCCGGATGGTCATGCTTCAATCGATACTTCCGTTTCTTGAAACGGGCAATTGGATGTGCTCTATAGATCTCAAGGATGCATATTACCACATCAAAATGGCCAGGCCATCCAGAGCTCACTTGCATTTCCGACTGGGGGCCAGTCACTACCAATTCCGAGCTTTGCCCTTTGGTCTCACCACAGCCCCCAGAGTGTTCACCAAATGTATGGCAGTGGTCACGGCTCACCTGAGACGTTTAGGATTCCGGGTGTTTCCATAACTGGACGACTGGCTCCTCACCGCCACCACCAGGCATCAACTAATTTGCGCCAGAGATTACACTATCAACCTGTTTTCCTGGTTGGGCATAACCTTAAATTTCGAAAAATCTACTTTATTGCCATTGCAGCATATTTCCTTTATATGAGCAGATCTTGACACCACCAACTCCCTGGTCAGATTGCCTCAGAGTAATGTCTTTGAGAAGTCAAGTGTCCCATTTGTTAACAGAAAGGAGAGTTCCGGCATTCCAGGTTCTGAAGCTGTTAGGCACCATGGCAGCTACACTCATAGCGGTTCCTCTGGGACGAATGCACATGAGGATACTCCAATGGTTATTTTTCACACAGTGATCTTATCAACAGCTTCCAATGTCACACAAAATTCTTCTGACAGTTGCTTGCAAAAAGGACCTTCTTTGGTGGTTGAACAGCCACCAAGTTGCTGTAGGTCGCTCATTTGTACTTCCCCCTCCTACAGCCACAGTGACTACGGATGCTTCCCTGATAGGGGGGGGGGGCTGTTTCTGTGAAGAACTGTCCAATGCACTTGGTCAGACATGGAATCTCATTTGCATATCAATGTCCTAGAGTTGAGAATGGCGTTTCTTGCGTTGCAACACTTTCACGACTCTCTGCCTCGAGAGATGATTGCAATACAGACAGACAACATGTCGGTAGACTGGTACATCAACAAGCAAGGGGAGAACCAAGTCTTACCCTTATGCCGAGAGGCCCTGAGAGTTTGGCAGTGGACTGTATCCACTGGCCGCTTTCTAATAGTAACGCACATACCCGGGTCATCCAACTTGATAGCGGACAAACTGAGCAGAGGCATTCTGTTGCCTCACGAGTGGTCCCTCAAAGAACAAGTGGCGGAAAGGATAGTCCGCAAATGGGGCCAGCCTTGCTGCGACCTTTTTGCATCCCTGATGAATGCCAAATGCAGAAGCTACTTTGCCCTGTACCCCCCACCGGGGGACAGCCCAAGGGACTCATTGTACATGATTGGCCCTCAGGTCTCCTTTATGCCTTCCCTTCAATCCCTCTGATCTCCAGATTCTTACAGAAAGCCAAAAGCCTAGGAAGGACTGTTATTCTAATAGCCTCGTTTTTGCCTTGGCAGATACGGTTCCCCTTCCTACAGCAATACCAAGTGGAAGAACCTTGGGTTCTGGACCCAGTGCCAGACCTGACTCCATCAGGAATTCTTCATCCCTCTGTTGTCTCCCTCAAACTGACAGCTTGGCTGCACCACTTCCCAACCTAGCCAGGTCACATGATTTGCCTCCAGCGGTTCAACATATTTTTGTTTCCTCTCACAAAGTCTCCACCAGCAAACTTTATAATAGCAAATGGAGGTGATTTGTTCATTGGGCTTCTCAGCATGGTATTGATCCCTATGTCGCCCCTTTTCATAGTATTCTGGAATTCTTGACTTCACTCTTTCACGATGGTGCAGCAGCTTCTATGATATAAGGGTTCAATTGGCTGCCATATCTAACTTCCATGTGGGATGCAGTGGTTCAAACATTGTCCCACAGATTATGTAAAGCCTTTTTGAAAGGAACTTATCACCTTAGGCCACCTATCAGACCTCATGTTGCTCCCTGGAATCTGAATTTGCTGCTGTTTCAACTCATTCTTCCACCTTTTGAGCCTGCATCATCTTGTCCTTTGAAGGTCCTTTCTTGGAAGACAGTTTTCCTGGTGGCTATTACTTCGGTGCATAGAGTTTCTGAACTACAAGCACTTTCTATCAGGCCTCCATATCTAGTATTTTACCCCAAGAGTGTCTTTAAGAACAAATCCAACCTTTCTTCCTAAGGTCTGCTCCGAGGCAAATTTGAACCAGTCTATTGACCTTCCTACTTTTTTCAGACATCATGCTAATAGAATGGAGTACATGTTACATAAGCTTGATGCTCACAAACAATTGAGGGTTTTACTTGGACAGAACAAAAGAATTTAGGAAATATGATCAACTATTCGTTTCCTATGCAGACAATGAGAAAGGTTTGTCGGTATCCAAAGTTACATTGTCCAAATGGATTTCTGATTGTTTAACATTTTGTATATTCTTCAGCTAAACAACCTTTCGAACGTGAGGTGAACGCTCATTCTACCAGGGCTGTTTCCACGTCTTTAGCCCACGCAGCCCATCTACCTTTGCGCACCATTTGTGCAGCTGCTACTTGGTCCAAACCTCATACATTTATCACTCATTACAAAGTGGACAGGGCCTCCAGGTACAGGGCTTCCTTTGGTTCCACCGTTCTCAGGAATATACTCCCGTGAGCCGCCCAGGATTAGGGTGCTTGGGACGCTACCCACGTGTAAAGAACAAATGGGGAGATTGAACAACTTCACAGAAAGAAGTTATGTTCTTACCGTAACGTTCCATGTGAGTTCATCTCGCCTTTGTTCTTACACTCCCTCCCACCTTCCCCTCCAGGTTATGGAAGAACAGGTATGACTGGTGGTCTGGTTGGTCTTGCTAGTGTCCTTCTTTCCAGCCAGATTATTGTTTAGCTATTGTAAATAGTTATGTACTATGTACATTGTTTGTAATTGGTTGCTTAGTGTGTTTTTTTCTTGCTGGTTCAGCAAACTAGATCTGGGGTAGGTAGGAGAGCATCATGGGATAGGGACTGTGCTTCGTGCTACTCAAAGATCTTGAGCTTGGAAAGCGGCCGACTCAGAGCCGATGGATCGGCTCCGAACCCACGTGTAAAGAACAAAGGTGAGGTGAACAACTCACATGGAACGTTATGGTAAGAACATAACTTCTTTTTCTCCTCCTCAATTTTATTCTGTATGTATTGTTCCCACAGATTACATTTATTTCTGTGGAGTTTGCCCCTTCCCTTTTCTAAAATAATCCCACCTCATATTTATCTCCTTAACAACATTTAATAATTCTGTTATAGTTGGTTTTGTGTTTGATTTCTATTTTCTAATAATTGCTTTTTTAGCAGTCAGCATCATTAAGGCAGTGTCAGTGGTGCAACAGGTAGCACATTCATCTTTGATGCAAAAGACTGGAATGTTCGTCCTATTGATTACTGCTGCAGAAGCCTTAGTTATGCAGGTTATATCCTGGCAAGGATATAACAGCTGTCCAGCTTCCAAAGCTTAAGGGTACCTTTCATGTGCCCGAACTGTCAAGCAGCTCGAGCTGAGTAGAAGATAAGTTTGGGTGCAGAGCCTTTCAGAGCTTTCTGGACAGCAGACAGAGGAAGGTTAAGCCTTGAAAGGACAATGCTAGGATTAACAAAAAAATGTCCACTCCCTTCCTTAAAAAAAAAGGGGGGAGGGGGGTAAAGGGAGGAAGTTGCTACTGCTGCAGCAGTGATCATTTGAACATTTACTGTTATGGTAAATTCAGCAATGTAACCCATATAGCGTAGGCTACTTCAGCAGTGCTCATGCGAACATCTACTGTTATGGTAAGTTCAACTTACACAAATGTACTACTACAGGTTCATCATCCTTACTGTAACTTGATCCTAACTAATAACCCAGACAACATCAGTCATGTAGAGACTCTATCAGAGACCTTAAATGACTACCATGCAATATTTGCTGTCAGTTCCATACCCAAACACAGTAAGTCAGCAATCTGCAAGCTTGTCAGAAATCGTTCTGACCTCAATAAAGATTAATTCCATGCATTCCACCAGGCTTGTTTACAACTGGAGTACACTAAAGCTCTGAACATTGTATAAAGCTGTCCCCCACTTTAACAGTCCATTTTTGAAACACCTTAAATTATTATGCTCCACTCGGGGACAAGAGAGTCGAATCTACCCCCCCCCCCCCCCCCCCCCGCCGCTCAGTACCTATCAAGCAACTCGTATTGCATGATCGTGCTTGGAACACTTGGCATAAGGGTGAGACCACAGCCACCTTCCAGCATTACCATAATTTTCATAATAAAGCCAAAGCTCAAATAAGGTCAGACGATTTTCTCCCCCAACCAAACCATTACACCAAATCTCCCAAACTGTTCTGGTCCACTGTTTCTAAATTTTTAAACCCAGGAAAGTCCTCACACGTTAACTCTCTACATACGGAGTCTGACTTCAGAGTAGCTTGCTCCTTTTTTGCATGCTGCTTTTTTAATCTTTATTAAATTATCACAGTTTAAGGTACAGTGTAGACTGGCGTACATTAGAAACTATTTCTGTTAATGTGTTATGGATATGTTTAAAAATTTTCATTCACTCTATTACATAACGTACTCACTTCTTGCCTTCCCTGAAACCTTAATCATCTTCTTCCTTCTGAAAATAATTCTGCATATTCTCATAATTTATATTTACATGAAATGTACTTCCTCCCTTTTCTGAAGATCCCACATAAAGTTTTTATTGTCTTTATAATACTAAGAACTTTCTTCGTGTTTTGACTAGAATTTTGATTTCTGTTTTCTAATAATTTTTTTTTGGCAACCAGTAACATTAAATTTGTTAAAGTACTAAGTCTAGGCAGTCCTGATCCTATATCCCAGCTCAAAAGAATCATTTCTCTAGTTACAACTGTGTTTTTCCATTATTTCTGTCAAAATATTCTGTAGGGAGTTTCAACCACCCCCCTTGCAAATAAAAACACTTGTTGCTAGTTGTCTCGCTCTTCCCCATCACACCACCAGTATTTCCTAACTGCCTGTTGAAAAATCCTCTGTTTTACTTGGGGTATAGAAATGCATATGCAAACAGTGTTGTGCAAAAATCCTAGACCTTCTGGACTTTGCTGCATGCTTGGGAACCTTACAAATGTATTTCTGTTCTTTGTAAATTACCTTTACATTCTCTCTTGCTAGTCTTTAACAGCTTACTCTTATTTATTCTTGTAGCCATCATGCAATATGTTATATGCCCTACCAGCTATCCTGTTTTAACTACTTCTGTTCTAGAGTCATTGAAAAAATCTGCCAGAGATGGTGTTTCACTTAGCACTCCCCAATCCCGTTTTCTTTGCCTGTACTTTATCAGTTTATGATAGGGAAGACAGGTCTCTAGCCTGGATCCAAGCTCTGCTTAGTCTCGTCCCACTTTACCTTTCCATCCAGTGGCATTTTGTGTCCAGTTGGTTTCTTTACTAATTTTCTTCAGTAAATTTCATCTCTGTTGCTTATTTCCTATACCCCATTTGCAGATGTAACTTGGTAACATTTCATATGTTCATCATATTGATCACTGCTGCAGTAGCCTTAGCTGTATGGGTTTTATCAGTCGGACATCTTCCAAAGCTTCAGGGCACCTTCTGTGTACTCAAACTGTCAAGCAGCTCGAGCTGAGCTGACTAAAAGACATGTTTGGGAGTGAAGACCTTCAGAGGTTTACTGCCGCAGAAGTGTACACTCCTCTAAGGCTTTTAAGGATTGACCTTCGGCTGGTGTTTTCCTTTACTGGGTAGATAAGTGTCCTTGGACCTTCCATTTTCTTAAATTTATTGATATTTTGTTACTTTCCTCTTCAGAAAATTATTTTAAAGCTAGGAGTGTTGTTTTAATGGACAGTCTTGAAACTGTAAAGTTCTTTTAAATGGAGCATTTCTTTCTGTCAGTTTAAAAGTAGTGTTAACTAAAAACATTTTTTCTGTGAAGAAATTGTTTGCTTTTCCTTGGTGGGGCTGGCTTAGTGTTTAAAAGTGTTTTTTTACTGTGTTGTTTCTGTTAAAAAAAATCTAAACTTTTGTGGACTTGTAGTTTTGCCAGCATTTGCTGACCCCTGGGAAGTAGGCACCATGTTCGGCTTGACCATGGAATAGACTACTGGTCCCATGGTTGATCCTTCTTCCAGATACAGAAAAAGTTAAGTAACAGCCTTCGCTACCACAGCAGGATAGCAGTTTGACTTAGCCATAGGTGGGTAACTTTGCTGTAGCCATCTGTTGCATCTCAGACCACGCCTCTTTTACCCTAGATCTCTATGGTGTAGCACCTGTAGCCACTGTGGTCCAGAGGTCATTGACGCCCTCTGTGGCCCTTTGATTCCCCTCAGTGGGCGAGGGAGAGCCAGTCTTGTCAGTCTTGGGAAAGGGAATAGAGAAGGTTTCCCTGTTCCAGAATGCTGTGCCCATTCTTTGGGAAGTAGCTGCTACCATTAGTTAACACACTTGGCCCCATTTTTCTGTCCAAAAGAAATGGAAAACCAAGCATCTATCTACTTCACAAACTTCTTTAGACAGGAGTAGTTTGCTGGGTCTGGCTTAGGGTTTAATTCATGCTATTAATCCTTCTTTTAAACTAGTTTCTAATAGAAGAAAGAGGTGTTCCTCTCTTCTTGAAGAGATTCAAGATTCTGAATCTGTGAACAGGAAGATGCAGAGAAGGATTCAGGGTTTTCTCCTCAGATTTCTGATTCAGATAAACAGTAAAGCTCAGTTTCTGATTCTTCCTGTTGGGCGGGGGGGGGGGGGGGCTTTTTCTGTGAGACTATTGCTAGAATGTGCAGTTGTTTTCAGTGGGAGAAAAGTCTCTCAGTCTTGAGAAAATACTATGAGTTGTTGCAGAAGGATTTTCCAGAACCCACACGCATTCCTTGTGTTCTGTCACTTTTATAGGGTGTGTTTATGTGCAGTTTTCCTTTTAGTCAGTAATTTGCCCCTAAAAAGCTAAGTAGGATGTATAAAATTCCTCAGTCTTTTAAATTTTATATACTGCTTGCAAACCTGACCCATCAGCAGCTACAGGCTTCGTTGATTCCATTGCTGTTAAGCACGTAGTTATTTCCAAACCTACTATTTCTGATAAGTATGGGAAAAAGGTTGGTTTTCAAAGTTTTGAACTGTCAAGTTCATGTGCTAGTTTGTTCTGACAAATTGTGAAAGTATGAAGAATGTTTTATCTGCACTTTCTTCTTTTAAAGAAAAATTTGCTTTAAATAACTTGGCACAGGTCACTCACTACTCATTGTTTGCAGTGAATGTATGACTCTGATGCTGTTTCCAGGGCTTTGGCTACTGGTACTGTTTTAAGGAGTTTGGCATGACTGCATTCTCAGAACCTTCCAGATTTAAAAGAAATGGGATTTTAAATTCTCCCTTGAATTAGAGCTTTAGTGTTTGACCCCTCTACTCGCAGAACTTATCAAAAAGTGCAACGAAAGGAGCATACTTATACAGGGAATCTCTAAGATTTTTAGCTTTCCTTTTCCTAATTGTCTAAGGGATTTTTTTCCTCTTTCCCATTTCTGGCAGAAAACAGAATAAACAGTCTCAACAGAATTCAGGTAAACAGACTTTTAAAAAGGAATGGCTAGGAAGTTCCAAAAAGAAGTCTCTAACTCCTTAAAACCAAGGACAGTACAATACATCTTACTGCTATGACTCACTCCAACCCTGGCCCCGTTTTTCATCTAGAAAGTCTTAATCTCCATTTGTCTCTTTGGCAGCAGATTGTTTTAGGCAAATGGGTTCTGAAAATCATTCCTTATTTCTCATCCTTCAGATCAGACTCTTGTTTACCACTGTTCTTTATCACATGCTGTCCCAAGGACTAATAGAACCAGTTCCTCCTTCCTAAGTGGGGAAGAGGTTTTATTGCAAAGATGTTCCTAGTGCCAAAGAAGGAAAGTGCTTGGAGACTAGTTCTGATCTGTCTTTCCTAAACCTGTGTGTAATAGTGCCCTAATTCAAAATAATGTCACTTCACAGCCTGTTACTTCCTCTTCCAAGTTTCCTGGTAGCAGTAGATTTATGTAAGATGCTTATCACATCTGTATTTAGCCTGATTTTAGATGTTTTAGAGATTTTGTTTGTCTGGATCACTTTTATCATTTCTCTGCCATACCCTTTGGACAATCCATTACACCAAGAGTGTCTAGCTCCAGTTATAGCTCATTGTAGGCTAAAGAGTATCCACATATTTCATATGTAGATGACTTGCTTATCTTTGCAGTCTTTTTCAGTGTGTCAGGAATCTCTCTGTCTTAGGTGAGAGATCTCTTACACAAGCTACCATTCCAGGGGAACAGTCAAACATCTTCCTTGACTCTCACTTACGATTGTATTCCTGGGATGTCAACTAAACACCTGAGGTAAGTTTTTCTTCCACAGGGAAAAAAAAATAGATCCTTCTTTGGATTTGCTTCCAAGATATTCCACTCAGGCTTTGGTCACTGCGAGAGAATATCTCAGGATTTTGGGTCTCATTGCATTTATGATTCATGAGAAAGTTAGTGGTATTTGAAATCTCTTCTAGTCCTAACATCAACACCCTTTATCTTTTCAAATTCCAGTGCGGGGGGTTTGTCAGAATAGAAATCTTTTGGTGGACATAACTGATAATTCCAGTACTCCTCCTTGCTACAAAGCAGTCAGTCACCACAGATGCTTCAGTCTTTGCTTTGGAAGCAGTTTTGTTAGGGATAAAAAATGCAATGGTAAAAGGGATACCAGGGACAGATGCAAGCACATAAATATCTAAGATTATTGCCCTGATCAATGCACTCGACTCTTTGAACCATCTTTGGTCCCTGGGACCTATTCACATGGTTTCAGATGATACCGCAGTCATGTGGTACCTCAACAGTCAAGAAAGAACCAGGTCATACCACCTTTGCAGACTAGCTATGTTAGCTTGGGATATAGCTTTACAGCACACTGTCTACAAGCATCTTACATTCCATCACAGCAAAATTGTATGGCACTCAAGCTGATCATGACCATGGCAGATCCTTAGAAATGGAAACTAGAACAGAGGGTCTTTCAACATTTGATCCATCTTTGGGCAGTTCCTCAAGTAGATCTTTTTGCTTCCTCTTTGAACAGTCAACTGACAAGATTCTGTTCCAGGATTCTATGCAGAAATGCCTGGAAAAGACCAATGCATTTTCTTCCTGGACACAGAATGCTACTTGTATGCCTTTCCACCAATATCCAGGGCAGTTATGAAGATTCAGAAAGAATCCCCCAAATTTATTGGGTAGTGACTCCATTTTGGCTTGTGCAGCTATGATTCTTGATTCTTTTGGAATGGGCCAGACACATTTTTCGCAGACTTCCTCACAGACTGGATGTACTCACAAGAACAGGCATGTTTGATACACTCCAACTTCAATTTTCATTTGACTGTGGGATAAGGTCTTGGGCACCTGTTTACTGAGGATTTGTAGCAGGAACTAATGGAGGCAAGAAACCCTGCTACTAGAAAGCCATATATTAGCAAATGGAAAAGGTTTTCTAGTTGGAACCAACAACATAACCAGCACCCATTCAGAGCAAGTTTTCTATTTTTACAATATTTGTGAGAGTTACTATCCAATGTCCTTTTCTTTTCCTCTGCCAAGGTCATATATTGGCCATTTCAGCATGTTTGCCCATAGATCCTCCTCTTTCAAGGCAGTCTTATGTCAGGATGTTCATGAAAGGGGATTTGCATAAATGACATTCAAGTAAAATGGTGACCCTTCTTTGGGATCTTAGCTTCTCTAACACAAAATTAAATTAACACGTGCTCTTACTGAAACAGATAATCTTGCTGTCTTGGGATAATTGACATGAAAAACAGTTTTACTGATTGCTCAGACCCTCTGTAAGAAGGGTATTTGATTTGCAAGCTGTTCTAATGAGTCAACTCTACCTCATTTTCCATAGGGACAGGGTTTCCTTGAGAACTCATCTGCTTTTTATGCCTAAAGTGCTATCCAAGTTTACTTTAATCCAAACTGTCCATCTCCCCATTTTTTTTTTGTTTTTTACTGAATCTAAAAATGACAGAGAAAAGGGTACTCCATACCTTGGATGTCCCCAGTCAACTTTTATACTGTCTTGTCAGAGCTGTCTCTCTCAGTGCTTCAGATCATTTTTTTTATTTCTTGTGAAGGTAAGAAGGGACAACCTGTGTCAAAACAGACTTTTTCAAAATGATTGTCTAAGGATATTAACTTTTGTTGTACTCACCATAAATATTTTCCTAGCAGGATTGAAGACTCTCTCTACCAGGGTGTTGGCTTCGTCTATGGCTGTTTGGAAAGGGTTGGATTCTAGAAGTATTTTAGAAGCTGCTACTTGGTCCTCTGTACATACTTTTACAAAGCACTGTAATCTTCGTTCTTTTTCTCGGTCCAAATCAAGCCTTGATAGCACCTATTTTTTTTGGGGGGGGGCTGAACTCTTCTCCTTCCAAATGTAGTTATCTATGGTAATCTACCTGTATAGTTAAGGTTACTGCAGCAGTGATCAATATGATGGACCATAGTACACTAGTGTATGTTGAACTTTCCATAATAGTAGATGTTTAAATGATCAGTGCTACAGTAGCCGTTACATCTCCCTTGTTTTTGGTGTATTTTTTATGCCAGCATGTGGACATTTATGGTTTGTTGTTCCTAGCATATTCCTTTCAAGGTTCACCCTCCCTCTTTCTGTTGGCAGGAAAGCTCTGAAGGGCTTCGTGCCCCAAACTTGTCTTTTACTCAGCTCAGTTTGAGCTGCTTGTTTGGGTGTGTGGAAGGTACCCGCTGGAAACTTTGGAGGCTGGCTGGCCATTATACCCTTGGCATGAGATAACCCATACAGCTAAGGCTACTGCAGTAGTGATCGTTCGAACATCTACTGTTATGGTAGGTTCAACTTACAGAACTGGACTTTCTTCATTCCCATGATGGCTTAACCCTCAGAATGCTTTGTTACTTTTATAATCTGTATGATTGTTATTTTCATTATGGACTTGCATTCGAAGTCCTAGTCTCTCTAAATAGATTCATAGATTGTTCCTAGGCTAACCTGCCGGGGGGGGGGGGCTTTCTAAGCCTAGCCATGTTTTTCCAAAAGAATAACGATGGCTTGTATCCGATTAGGACATTAAAGGCCAGGCATTTAAAAATTAACTCTCTCCATAAGTAATGTGGGTGCTAGGCGTGGTATAAATTTCCTATTCCTCATCCATTGGTCTAGGTTTTGCTTAAACTGGGTAACAGACCAACTCAGCTTCACATGGATCGTAAGCCTGTCCCATAGGAGGGGCAGTTTCTGGGACATGCACATGGCTCTCCACCATGTTCTATTTAAGTCAGACAAAATTTAAGCCCATAAACTTTGTATTTCTAGTATTCTTTGACTTATGAATATGTAGGAGATTCATAAGTGTCTGGGTTTTCAGATGCCTTGCAAGCCAGGCAGAGATCACCCCTCAGCAATCTATAGGAGACTGAGTGGAGGGAATGAAAGGGCTTTAAGTTGCTCTGCATAAGGCAGGTTTGTTATGCATTGTATTCTTTTTGTGTGGAACCTCTGAGGTTGCTCTAATTGCTGCATGTGTGGTCAGGTACATACCATAGGGAGCGTTGTGTTCTATGATAATGACCTCTTTGGACTTGGAGGGCATGTTCTTACTTATAAAAAGATTTCCTCACCACTGTGACCATGTGTTAGTTGAAGGTAAGGCTACTGTCCTTGTGCGTTTCCAGATCCCTGACCACTGGGTCGACTCTTAGGGGTGTATTATCAACATGGTAATTAGCCGGAATTGTTGACTTCCCAAAGGGTACAGTTATGCATTTCTTAACATTTGAGCTTTTTCTCTCAAAACCCTTCCCCATTTCATCATCATCCTTTTCCTCTTGGTTTTATAAACTTTTGCTTAAGTTATGTATATGAGCCTTAACTGGATCACTTTTAAGTTACCTCTTCAAATTAAACCACTTTGTTCTGTAGGAAGTATCAGTTTGTCGCACTTAATTCTTGCCCCTGTCTCCTGAATAAATTCCTTCAGCTCTGTTATTCAGAAGTGGTTGAATGAAATATGTTTAATTTAAGGGTACTAAAAAGATTTTCATTGCTTATATATTAGTGTTCACATCCATAATGAAGTGCTTCCAGTTTCTTGGTCTTAATACTTAGTCTTTTTCTTCCACATATCCGTAGATGCCATCTTATGTCCCCGTACATATGGGTATTGCTAAATGCGTGGGTGTATAGTTCACCTCTGTAACCTTTATTTTATTGTTATTGATTTACAGATCCAGAAAAAAATTAAAACTATCCCAGAATGTTCCAAAATATTGACATGTCCTTTTCTCAATTTGTAAAGAATAAAATAGTATCATCTGCAAATAAAGCTGCCTTTTCTTGAGAACCATACAAGTTATTTTCCTGAATTTCTGAATCCCTTAATGTTAAGTTGTCTATCTCACCTTCATTCTTGCTGGTTGGGTTCTGAGCCGATCCTCGGCTCCGACTCTGCCATCTTCAAAAGCTTGAGAGCTACTTACTGGCTCAAGGCCCCCCTATATCCCATGATGCCTGTTGCTAGATACCCAGATCTCGTTTGCCGCTTCTGCTGCGAGGTTGCGTTTACTGGCTCAGGTCATATTTTTTCACTTTATATATATATATATATATATATATATATATATATATATATATATATATATATATATATATAACTTTTTGTATGTTATTATAGTTAGAATACTTAGTGTTCATACATAGTTGTAGTATTTGTTGGTGTTTAATCCCCCTTGAAAACTCGTTTTCTTCTTAGAGAGTTTTCCCCTCCCTCCCCCACCCCCGTTTTCCTTTTTAAGGTAGCCGTTTTTACTTAGAGGCTTGTCCTTGTTTCCTTTTTTAAGGTAGAACATTTTTTTCATTAGAAATTGTGGTAGTTGGTAGGTCCGTTTACCCTTTCTTCTATTATAGAGTGTGTGTGTGCTGTTAGGGTGTGGTAACTTGTGTGGACTGTGTGTTTTTTTTTCTAGTTACCTACTTCCCTTTGTACTCTTTCTTTGTATTTGATACTTCCTTTACAGGAATGTCTAAAGACACGAAAGTGTCTGGATTCAAGAAGTGTGACTCCTGCTGTCAGAAAATGTCACTGACAGATGGTCACACTTCTTGTGTCTATTGCTTGGGCGCCCTACACTTGCAGGACTCTTGTTCGGTGTGCCATGCCTTTAGTCCAAGAGTCCTGCAGGAGCGTAGGAATAAGCTTATCCTTAGGGGTTTGCTTAAACCTGAAGGATCACCGGCCAAGTCTCAGTGAAACCTTCCAAGCCATCGAAGCCGCCGGCTTTCAGTTCGGAGCTGTCGTCTGGTGTGGCGTCTGCATCAACTTCGGTTCCGGCTGGAACCGAAGTACCTATCTCCCAGTCGGCCTCGACTCTGCTGTCAGAACCGTCAGGGAGTCGAAAACGCTCTAGATCGCCATCCTTAGAGTCGATACACTAGGCTCTGGGGTCACCTTTGTTGCAGTCGAAGCGAAGTAATCGATCCCACTCTTCTCAGTCATCTAGGCTATCTGACCATGATTTGGAGAGAGTGGTGAGCAGACGATTTAAAATCACAGGCCCTGGCTAAAATGTTATCCAGCCCCCCTCATCAGGGTTCGGCTCCATCTGTCTCTGCAGTAGTTCCTCCTTCGACTCATTCCTTGAGCTCGGAGCCAGAGCTTGCTGGGGCTTGGGGCCGTGAGACCATCAGCACCGATACCTACCCTTTCGGTTCTGTCGTCGGCTCCGATCTCTTCCATGGTGCCGTCCTTGGAGGGATATGTGCGCCGGGACTCCCTCGTCTGCTCCGTGGGGGGGGGGCGAGTGGCATCAGACCCCTGTCCGACCCTGTTCTCCCTCTCGGAGCTTCGGTGCAGGTGAGTTCGGCTCCTACATTGGTTTTGGAGCCGTCTCTCTCGGTGCCGGGAGGGATTCCGGTCTCTTCGGAGCCTTCTCCGATATCGGGAAGAGGCGCCTTAGAGGTCATGAGGAGTGTGCTGGCATCTGAGTCAGCCTCACGGTCAGCCTCATCGGCTCCTCCCCCCATGGTGCCTGCTCCTGTCTCTGCCCCTCCTTCAGACCCCAAGCGTGGGGAACAAGCGCTCCAGGGCACCCCATTGGGTGTATCTTCCTCTTCCGAGGCCTCCCCTGTTCATTCAGAGGAGCCCCCTCGAAAGAGGAAATGTAAGAGGAAGCATGTTGACTCCCCTGAGTCTGTCACTTCAGATACTGACTTGGAGGATTCGGAAGGGTCCCCGAGATCCCCCTCTGAGGATGTCTCTTTCTCAGACATCCTTGAGATACTTAGGCAGAGGGGGAACTGGACTACCCTTAACCCTTCAGAGGATGAGTCAGTATTCCTGGACACGTTTGGTTCCCGACCCTCCACCTCCTGGGTTTCTCCGCCTTTTGATCCACTGATGTCTGTGGTGGCTCGGAAGGCGTTGTCAGCCCCAGACACAGTGGAACCAACCCCCCGAAGACCCACAAAATTTATTACTGCACCACAAGACAAACAATTTCTGACTAAGGGTGTTCCCGTTGATGCCATGGTGGTAGCAGCGGCCACAAAAAAGGAGTTGGCTGAAACTTCTTTGCCTGTCCATCCCCCTAATAAGGAATCTAGGATGATGGACAGATATGGGAAGGCAGATGTTTGCATCAGCGACCTTTTCCATGAGGTCGCTGAAATATTTGTGCCACTTCACCCGCCTTCAAAGGGATCTCCTTAAAGAGCTAGGAGATACCCTTCAAGATCCATCAGCTGCGGGGGTCCAGGCTAAGATTACCTCCCAGCTGGCGACTCTTAATTCGGTAGTAAACTCCTCCATGCGGCTTATCTCTTAGGCAGGCGATGGTGCGAGTAGGGCCGCAGGCACAGGCGTGGCCTTGAGGAGGCATGCCTGGATGCGGTTATGTAACTTTGCGGAACCCTTCAGGGCGTCTTTCACAAACACCCCCTTTGATGGTTCTGCTCTTTTTGGACCACAGGTGAAGGATACCCTTACCAGGTGTGAGCAGGAAGGCAAGACTCTCTCTGCTGTGGGAGTCTGTTTTTCCACTCCTTCAAGACCGTATCCCAAGGGTCAGAAGAGTGGGAAGATGTGGTTCCGGAAACCCCAGGGAGCCTTGCCTGACACACGTGGAGAGTTCCCCTCCAGGGGCAGAGGAGGGAACAACAATAGACGCCGCCCTCGGGGCAGAGGGGGTCCGCAAAATCAGGGCCAAAGAGAATCTTTCTCCGACAGCCCTTCCAGCATCGAGGTGCTGCCTGGCTGTCCACCTTCAGAGGCAGTCGGGGGAAGATTATCGCTGAACCCAAAAGCCTGGCAAAGTATAACACAAGACAGATGGGTACTGTCTATCATATCCGAAGGCTACAATATCCCCTTCCTTCGCACTCACGACATTCCCAACAAATCCCTTCCAGATGTTCCACCCAATCTAAGGGATCAAGCAGTTCAAGAAACTTCAAAACTGCTAAGAAAAAAGAGCCATCCAGCCAGTCCCAGCAGACCAGCAAGGATCCGGAATTTACTCAAGGTTCTTTTTGGTACCAAAAAAGACAGGGGACTGGAGACCCATTCTGGATCTCAGCAGACTAAACAGGTCTGTTCAAAGAACGAAGTTCCGGATGGTCACGCTACAGTCCATTTTACCCTTTCTGGGTCAGGACAATTGGATGTGCTCCATAGATCTTCAGGACGCGTACTACCATATCAAAATGGACAGACGCTCCAGAAGATTCCTCCGCTTCCGGCTGGGAGCCAGTCATTATCAGTTCAGAGCTTTGCCCTTTGGTCTCACCACAGCCCCCAGGGTGTTCACCAAATGTTTGGCAGTAGTTACCGCTCACCTGAGATGGCAAGAATTCCAGGTGTTTCCATATTTAGACGACTGGCTCCTTACTGCTACCACCTGACATCACCTGCTGCGAGTCAGAGACTACACCATTCAAACTTGCTCCAAATTAGGCATCACAATAAATTTCAAAGTCTGCATTGTCACCTTGTCAATCTAGTACCTTTATAGGCGCAAACTTAAATACAAAGGACATGTCAACGAGACTTCCATTAGACAGAGTGCTAGACATTCGCCGACATGTGCAGGTCTTATTAGGATGCAAAAAAATTCAGGCCAGATTCGTCCTAAAAACCTTGGGTCTCATGGCAGCGGCTATCATACTAGTTCCCCTTGCTCGTTTTCATATGAGGATTCTTCAGTGGATGCTGTTCACCCAATGGTCTTTCCAGCAACTTCCAATGTCTCACAAGATAATGATCACATAGACATGCAAAAACCAGCTTGCTTGGTGGATGGTTTCCCCATCAGTACCCCAGGGCAGACCATTTGCTCTTCCTCCTCCAGTGGCTACGGTGACCACAGATGCCTCCCTGATCGGTGGGGGTGAGGGCTGGGGGGCATTTTCAGGGCAGAACAGTCCAAGGCACCTGGCAGCCTCACGAGTACCATCTGCATATCAATGTCTTGGAGAGGAGGGTCGTGCTTTTGGCATTGCAAGCTCTTCCCAACTCTCTTCCCACCGGGACCATTGCAATTCAAACAGACAATATGTCGGTAGTGTGGTACATCAACAAGCAGGGCGGAACCAGGTCCTACCCCCTATGTCGAGAAGCACTCAGACTCTGGCAGTGGGCGATCTCTTCCCAACGGTTTCTGATAGCAGCGCACATCCCTGGGAAGTCCAACGTTATAGCAGACAGGCTGAGCAGAGCAATTCTCATGCCTCACGAGTGGTCTCTCAATCAAACAGTGGCAGACCAAATCTTCCGCAAATGGGGTCAGCCTTGCTGCGACCTTTTTGCCACCCCCTTCAACAGCAAGTGTAACAATTTCTTCCCTCTCCTCCCTCTTCCTGGACACTCCCCCAGAGACGTTCTAGTTCACGATTGGCCTCAGGGACGACTTTATGCATTCCCTCCATTCCCCCTGATTCCCAAATTGATACAGAAAGCTACCACCTTAGGATGCAAGATGATCCTCATTGCCCCTTACTGGCCTCGACAAATTTGGTTCCCGTTCCTGCATCATTACCTTCTGGAGCAACCCTGGACCCAGTTCCAGACCTCCTGATCCATCAGTCGGGTGGGCTGCACCAATCCCTTCAATCTCTCCAGCTCACTGCTTGGTTGCTCCACTTCCGACCTTAGCCAGGCTTCCGAACATCTCCCAATCGGTGCGTGAAATCATCTTATCGCACAAGTCTACCACTAGAAAGACTTATGCTTATACGTGGAAACGTTTCTCTTTCTGGGCAGAGGCTAGGAATATAGATCCCTTTTCAGCCCCTGTGCACCATATTTTGGATTTTTAGCAGAACTTTTTCGTGCTGGATCTTCTTCTGCCACGATTAGAGTTCAGTTAGCTGCAATTTCCAACTTTCATATAGGTCTATCAGATACTAGTATTATGTCCCATAAGCTTTGTAAAGCTTTTCTCAAAGGGACTACTTTACTCAGGCCCCCAGTGAGAGATCCCCCACCTCCGTGGGATCTAAATTTGATTTTAGCTTCCCTGATACTGCCCCCCTTTGAACCGGCAGCTTCTTGTTCCTTGAAGTTTCTTTCTTGGAAAACCCTTTTTCTGGTCGCAATTACTTCAGCCAGAAGAGTTTCTGAACTTCAGGCTCTGTGTTCGCCATCCTTATCTAGTTTTCCACAATGACAGTGTGTCTCTCAGGACTAATCCTTCCTTCCTTACCAAGGTTTCTTCTGACAATAATTTGAATCAGTCTGTTGATCTGCCTGTATTTTCTCCAAATTATTCCAACAAGGCGGAATACAAATTGCATCAGTTGGATGTTCATAGACAGTTACGCTTTTACTTGCATAGAACTAAGCAAATAAGAAAATCAGACCAGCTGTTCCTGTCCTATGCTGAGGGCAAACAAGGTCTACCTGTGTCGAAAGTAACCTTATCTAGGTGGTTGACCTCTATCATTACATTTGTATATCAGCTAAGGAATAAAGAGCTTCCTGCTAAACCGAAAGGTCACTCCACTAGAGCTCTAGCTACTTCAGTGGCTTTTCAGGCAAGATTGCCAATGGAAACTATTTGTGCGGCAGCCACATGTGCCAATCCTCATACCTTTATTTCACATTATAAGCTGGACGTGGCCTCCAGGAGCAGAGCTGATGTTGGTTCCACTGTTCTGAAGAGTCTGTTCCAATGAGCCACCCAGGATTGAGGTGCTAGGGACGCTGTCCCAACCAGCAAGAATGAAGGCGAGATAGACAACTTAACATTAAGAAGTTATGTATCTACCATAACGTTCCATGTTAGTTGTCTTCTTCTCGCCTTCTTTCTTGCGTCCCACCCTCTATCCCCCTATCCTAGTAGACCGAGAAGAGTTCCCTATGTTTTTCTCACTGGCTGAGTCTTCTCTGGCTATTCCTTCTGACTAGTAGTCTCTCCAGTAGGATTTATGCATTCTAGGACAGGATTCCTGTATTGTTATTATTATTATGTCTGCAGTTAGACTTACCAAATGAGATCTGGGTATCTAGTGCCAGGCATCATGGGATATAGGGGGGCCTTGAGCCAGTAAGTAGCTCTCGAGCTTTTGAAGATGGCCGAGTCGGAGCTGAGGATCGGCTCCGAACCTAACCAGCAAGAAAGAAGGCGAGAAGAAGACAACTAACATGGAACGTTATGGTAGGTACATAACTTCTTATTGTCTTTACCTGCAGCTCTAAATATGCAGTGGAAATAAAAAGTGTGCACACCCCTGTTAAAATGCCAGTTTTTTGTGATATAAAAAAATGAGACCACAATAAATAATTTCAAAACTTTTTCCCCCCTTTAATGTGACCTATAACCTGTAAAATTCAATTGCAAAACAAATCTGTTAGGAGGAAAAAACATAAAAAAAAAAACATGTACAGTAAGCTGGTTGTATAAGTGTGCACACCCTTAAACTAATACTTTGTTGAAGCACCTTTTGATTTAATTACAGCATTCAGTCTTCTTGGGTAGGAGTCTATCAGCATGGCACATCTTGACTTGGCAATATTTGCCCACTCTTCCTTGCAAAAGCGCTCCATATCTGTCATATTGCAAGGGCATCTCTTGTACACAGCTCCCTTCATGTCACCCCACAGGTTTTCTATTGGATTTAGGGCTGGGCTCTGGCTGGGCCATTCCAAAACTTTAGTTTTCTTCTGATGAAGCCATTCTTTTGTTGATTTGGTTGTATGCTTGGGGTTATTGTCATGTTGAATGGTGAAATTGCTCTTCATTTTCAGCTTTCTAGCAGATGCCTGAAGGGTTTGGGCCAAAAGTGACAGGTATTTGGAACTGTTCATAATTCCCTCCACCTTGACTAAAGCCCCAATTCCAGCTGAAGAAAGCAACCCCAAAGCATGATACTGCCATCACCATGCTTCACCATGGGATGGTGTTATTTTGGTGATGCAAAGTGTTGTTTTTGCGCCAAACGTACCTTTTGGAATTGTGGCCAAAAAGTTCAGCCTTGGTCTCATCAGACTATTATAACACATTTTTCCACATGCTTTTGGGAGACTTGATGTATTGTTTTGCAAATTTTAGCCGGGTTTGGATGTTTTTCTGTGTAAGGAAAGGCTTCCGTCTTGCAACCCTACCCCCATAGTCCAGACGTATGGAGAAAACGGGAGATTGTTCTTCCATGTAATACACAACTAGTACATGCCAGAAATTCCTGTAGCTCCTTCAGAGATTCTGTAGGTTTCTTGGCAAGTCTCCCTGACCAGTTTTCGTCTTGTCTTTTCATCAATTTTGGAGGGTTATCCAGTTCTTTACAATGTCACTGTTGTCCCATATTTTCTCCATTTTTTGATGACTGTCTTCACTGTGTTCCATGGTATATCCAATACTGTGGAAATTTTTTTGTACCCTTCTCCTGACTGATACCTTTCAACAGTGAGATCCCTTTGATGCTTTGTAAGCTCTTTGCAAACCAAAGCTTTTGCTGTAGCAGGCAACTGAGTAAATGTCAGGAAAACCCTACTAGAACAGCTGAACTTTATTTGGGGTTAATCAGAGTCTCTTTAAATTATGGCAGGTGTGTACTCAAGAAGACTGAGTGCTGTAATTAAATCAAAAGGTGCTTCAACAAAGTATTAGTTTAAGGGTGTACGCACTTATGCAACCAGCTTATTGTATGTCTTTTATTATTTTATATTTTCCCCCTAGCAGATTTGTTTTTCAGTTGAATTGTACATGTTATAGGTCACATTAAAGGTGTGAAACGTTTTGAAATGATTTAGTGGTCTCTTTTTTTATATCACAAAAACCTGGCATTTTAACAAGAGTGTGTACACGTTTTATATTTACTGTAAAGGAATTAACAGTAAGAAAAGAGGACTTATCTGCCTGGTTGCTCTGGTCAAATGCAGCTTATCATAGAAAAATTCTTCCTCTTTAATTCTTGCCTCTGACCCTTCATATATCCACTCTATTTAACCTCATCATGGAATGCAAATGATGCCTTTGCCTGACTTGTAAAATCCCATCTGGCTTTATCAGTTGTTTTCTCTGCATCACGACTCGCCAACAATAGTGGTGTTTTCTTACACATTGCTTCCCTCTTGATCATATTTTTTTATTTTCTTGTAATTATCAAATGTTTGCCTCCCCTCCACAAAACCACACTGTTCCGGATCTATCGACTTTGAGAATCTTTGCCATTTTTTTAGCTAAGGATGACATAAACTCTCTATAATTGTGGTTTAAAATTAAAATGGGCTATGTGTGAAATTAGACCTAAGGGGTCTTTACCCTCTGGGTAGTACAGACAACCAGCTTTTTTCCAAGAAAGTGGTAGAAATATAAACAAACAAAACCTCCTAGTTCTTTATCACTTTGTTCCCCTCTTGACTTCCAGATTTACACAGGCAATACTGTCTGTTCTTGGAGGCTTCATTATTTGAGTATACATCCTGTTTTTTCTCATCTCTTCCTATCTTAATTTTGTGAACCTCATTTCCTTTAACCGATTAAATGTTTTGCAAGTATTTCCTTTTGTTCCTTTCCTTGGGTCCCTATTCCTCTGCTTTGAAAAGTTTATGAAAATTTATGTAAAGTACCTCCATAAGACCTCTGGCTGTTTTTTTTTTATTATTTTTGTGGCATAGGCTCCCTAAGGTTTGACTGCCACTCTTCCAACTTCCTAATGCTTAAATAATTGTACCAGTAGTTTTTTTGCATTCCAGGGTTATCAAAAATAGTTTCTTAAAAACAGCCTTTTCAATCTCCTACATGTTAGCCAAATAATCCCTTTTTCCCATTAACACTCTGTAATTACTCCTCTCCTTGTTCTTTGAGATTCCCCTTCTACACTACTTTAACTTTTTTTTCAGACAGCTTCAAATAATTCCTGTTGCTTCTTTCGTCATATCTCCTCCTTTCTTGTTTGTGTTTTTAAACTCACTCTCATTTTATCCCACTCGCTAGTCTTCTCTTCTGAAGTAACTTCTGTTTTCCTTAACTTTTGAATCATATAAAGTCTGTATTTCTTAAATAGAAATTGTGTTGCATTTTCACAACCCCCACACACACACACATATATTTATCTTAATTTCTTCTGGTGCATGATTTGATATTAATATTGTTGGGTGGGTCTTAAAGATTTCAGTTAAATAACTTAATCCTCTTGTGAAGTATAATTTTAAATTTAGGGTTAAATTCAGGCAACAATAGTCTCTTGAAATTGCTAAACTGCAGCATTTGCAAAACAAGAAATGGAAATGTGTAGCTTTCTTTTTTGTTTAGAATGAGAATGTAATTAATTCAGAAACGTTAATACATAATGTTGTGGTGATTTTTAGCTTTTAAAATTCATAATGTTGTGTTGTCCAGTGTCGCCTTCATTCTATGCTGGTTGGGTTCAGAACAGAGCATCGGTTCTGACTCTGCCTAATTAAAAAGCTCGAGAGCTTCCACTGGCTCGAGGCTATGCCCTATTCCATGATGATCCCGGAAGATTACCCAGATCTCGTTTGCCGCTCAAGCAGATCAGGTGACTTCTGGCTGGCTCTTGGCTAAGTTTTCATCTTTTTGTATTTTTAGCGGTTAATGTTAAACTTTTTCATAGTTAAACTTTGTTTAGCATTAACTAGTGCTTAGGGACTTTGGTCTGTGTTTTCTCTATCCCTTTGTGCTGCTGGCAGTCTACCTTTTCTCGTCAGGCCTTCTTTTTGTATTGTTGTAATTCCCTATCCCCCGCCACAAGCTCATTTCATTTTAGAGAGCTTTTCCTCCATTAAGGAGCTTGTTTAAGTTAGAGGGCTCCTAGTGACCCGTTTAACTTAGAGGGCTTCTTCCCTACATTCCCTTTGTGTTCCCTTTCTTGTCGCGAGGAGGATCCATTTGTTTGTCAGTTTTCCCTCCTCCCTGTTGACTGTGCGTTGTTTCAGTTAAATTTTTTTTCCCCATATTCTGGTTAGTACGGTGTGTTTATTCTTTGTTGGATTGCCTAGTGTTGGAAATTGCTTGTTCCAGTTTTACCATGTGAGGTAACAAAGTTCAAAAGTTTTTTTTGGATTCGTTCTGTTCTTTTTCTTGTGGCTACAGACATGTCTAAGGATCAGGAAGAACCCAAACAATGTGGGTTCAAAAAATGTGCAAAGGCAGCCAAAAAATGTCTCTTATGGATGGGCACACCAGTTGTGTTTATTGCTTGGGTGCCCTCCATTTGCAAGAATCTTGTGCCTTGCCATGCTTTTAGCAGTAGAGTACTTCTTACATGCAAGAACAAACTGATTATGAGAGGATTGCCGAAGGTTCCCTTTTCAGAGGCTTTGGAAGTGTCTCAGAGCTCAAAACCTTTTTCAGTATCCCCTTCTTATTCCTCGAAATCGGAGAAGTTGGGAAAAAGAACTCTAGCCTCAGATCCGGCTTTGGAACCCTCTCAAAAAATTGCAGCAAAGTCAGCAATCTCGGAACCAAGGGCTCTTGGCTCTGAAAAGACTACCTCTTTGGCCCCATCTGTAGTTATGGAACCAGTAGAGTTTCAGGTCAGGAGTCGGTCCCCAGTTTTGGAACCGATTACTCCAATTTTGAGATCTCCACTCCGAGAAAGAGCAGCATCACCTTTGCTGTCGTCCTGTTCCTCCAGGAGCTTGTCTGATGATGACGTGGAGTGAGTGGTGAGGAGACTACTTTGTACACCGGCACTGGCAAAAATCCTGTTGACTCCAACGTATAAGGAACCGGAACCAACTAAGGCACCATCCCCTTCTTCGATTCCTCCTCTGACCCGGACTGTAGCTTCGGAGCCAGAGGGCTCTGGCCCGATAGTAGTAGAAATGTTGGAACCAAGACCTCCAACAAGATAGTCTGTTTTGACATCTGCTCTGACTACCTCAATTCCGTCGGGATCAAGGGAGACTAGGAGCCGGCGTTCTCATGTCTGGTCTGGGGAGGGGAGTCTGATCGGACAGCTCTCTTAGCCAGTTCTACCACTCGGTGCTTCGGCAAGGGTGGGCTTTGCTCCTACATCGACTTCAGAGCCAACCACTCTGCTTCAGGGACGGTCTTTCGGCTTTTCAGTGCCGGGGACCTCCTCAGAGTGGGGCGAGGGGGCTTTTGAGCTGATGAAAGAGAGTGCTGTCACCTCCAATGGCTCCACTCTCGGATTCGAGTACTCTTCCCCCAAAAGCGACCCTGTCGGTCTTAGCACCATCACCCTCCCCCCTCAAGCGCAGAGACCCTGAGCCCCAGGAAGCCCCTGTGGGCGAGAATGTCTTCAGAAACTTTCCCAGAGTACCCCTCTGAGGAAGTCCCTCTGAAGAGATTGTTTAAGAGGAAACACATAGACTCCCCGGATGAGCCTATCCCCTCAGACACTGACCTGGATGATTTGGAAGGGTCCCCATGGTCCCCCTTGGAAGTTGTCTCCTTTGCAGACATCCTGGAGATTCTGAAACAGAAGGGGTGGCTGGAAGCCCACCTATCCTTCTGAGGATGAGTCATTGTACCTGGAAGCCTTTGGGTCTTGCCCTACCACCTCTTGGGTATCTCCACCATTTCACCAATTAATGAATATGATTGCTAGTCAGGTGTGGGGCTCTACAGATACAATGGAGCCTGTTCTGAGGATGCCTAACAAATTCATAACAGCACCCTCGTAGAGAGAATTTTTAGCCAAAGATGTCCCAGTGGATGTTATGGTGGTGGCGGCAACCACCAAGAAGGAATTGTCATAAACCTCCTCGTCTGTTCATCCACTGAACAAAGAGTCTTGGACGATGGTCAGGTATGGAAAATGTACCTTTTGTTCAGCGGCATTTACGCTTCGATCACTGAATTACTTGAACCATTTTACGAGACTTTAAAGGGATCTCCTGAAGGAGCTAGGAGATACCTTTCAGGGTGTTGTAGCTGCTGGGGTTCGGATAAAGTTTCCTCTCAGCTCTCCACCCTAAACTCGGTGGTTAAATCCTCAATGCAGCTGATTTCATATGCAGCCGATGGAGCGAGTAGTACAGCAGCTGCAGGAATTTCCTTGAGACATTCGTGGATGCATCTGTGTAACTTTGCTGAACCCTTGGTCTTCCTTCACTAATGCCCCTTTTGATGGCTTGTCATTGTTGGGGCCCAAAGTTAGAGACCTTGACCAGGTGTGAACAGGAGGGAAAAACTCTGTCTGCCATAGGAGTCCATTTTTCCGCCTCCACTAGACCTTATCCCAAAGGTCAGAGAGGAAGAAAAATGTGGTTCCGCAAATCCCAAAGAATATTTCCCAATGCACGTGGTAACTCTTCTTTCAGAGGCAGGGGGGGGGGAGTAACAACAGAAGACACTGACCTCGCGGCAGAGGGGGTCCCCAGAACCAGGGTGACAGGGATTCTTTCCCTGGATGCCCTTTCAGCACTCCTAAGTGGAGGCCTGTCTGTCTCTGGAGGCAGTCGGGGGGATGCTTAACATTGTACCCAAATACCTGGCTAGACATCACACAAGACAAATGGGTACAAATGATCATATCCAGAGGTTATTACATACCATTTTCCACTTCTCCCTTGGAGAAACGATCCGTCCCAGATATTCCACCCAGTCAAAGGGACCAAGCAACATTAGAGATACAGAAGGTGCTAGAAAGAGTCATTCAAAATGTCCCCGCAGACCAAGTAGGATCCGGAACTTACTCAAGGTTCTTTTTAGTTCCAAAAAAAGACAGGGGACTGGAGACCTGTTTTAGATCTCGGTAGATTAAGCAAGTACATCAAGAAATCAAATTTCCGGATGGCGACACTGCAGTCAAGCCTCCCCTTTCTCGGGAAAGACAATTGAATGTGCTCGATAGATTTTCAGGATTCGTACTACCACATAAAAATGGACAGGCGATCCAGGAGACAAGCTTTCAGCTGGGAGCCAGTCATTACCAGTTTCGAGCTCTGCCTTTTGGTCTCATTACAGCCCCCAGAGTGTTCACCAAATGCATGGTAGTAGTCACGGCTCACTTGAGGCGCCTGGGATTCCGTGTGTTTCCATACCGAGATGACTGGCTCCCAAACACCAAGCGTCTGCTAGTGCAAGCAAGGGACAAAGCCATCCATCTCTGTACCAAGCTAGGCATTACAATAAATTTCAAAAAAAATCTACCTTGTTGCCTTCACAGCGTGTTATATTTTTAGGCACAGAATTAGACTCAAAGGAAATGTTGGCAAAACTTACTCCTGAAAGGATTCTGCCCCTACACCATCAACTCAAAAACTTAATATCCAAAAGAAAAGCAAAGATGGTCTTACAGGTTCTGGGCACCATGGCAATTGCTGTCATTTTAGTACCTCTTGCGCTTTTACACACGAGTCCTTCAATGGCTGCTTTTCTCCCAGTGGTCCATGCAAGATCTACCACTGTCACACAAGATCATTATCACAGATGGTGACTTCAAACGACTCAGTTGACCACAGGACGTCTGTTCATTTTTCCACAACCAACAGCCACACTGACCATGGACACTTCTCAGATTGGGGGTGGGGGCTTTATCTGGGAAAGACTGTTCAAGGTATCTGACAGGAACACTAGAACCACTTGCATATCAATGTCCTAGAGATGAGAGCCGTGCTTTACGCGTTGCAAGCATTCCAGGACTTTCTGCCAATGGTAGGTATTGCAATTCAGACAGACAACACATCAGGGGTGTGGTACATAAACAAGGAGGAACCAAATCTTGCCCCCTATGTTGGGAGGCACAACGGGTATGGCAATGGGTTGTCTCTTAACGTTTTCTGACTGCAATGCACATCCCGGGGAAATCCAACGCGATAGCGGACAAACTCAGCAGAGCTATTCTGATGCCTCACGAGTGGTCCCTGAAACAAGAGGTTGTGGAGGAGATTTTCCGCAAATGGGGCCAGCTCTGCTGCCACCTTTTCGCCATGTCCATGAATGCCAAGTGCAGCAGCTACTTTGCCCTGACACCCCCCCCCCCTCGGGAAGTCAGCGAGGGATGTGCTCGTACACGATTGGCTCCCGGAACTACTTTACGCCTTCCCTCCCATTCCCTGATACCAAAGGTCCTTCAGAAAGCCAACACATTGAGAAGCACCTTAATTCTCTTTGCACCATACTGGCCTCGACAGATTTGGTTCCTCTTTCTCAGGACCCATCTCCTTGAGGAACTGTGGATCCTGGACCCAGTTTCAGACCTTCTTACCCATTCGTCAGGGAAGTTCCATCCATCGATCCACACCCTAAATTTGGCAGCATGGCTGCTCCAGTTCCACAGATAGCCAGGCTCCATGACATCTCCTCGGTAGTTAGACATATATTGATTTTTTTGTCATAAGCAGTCTACCAGGAAAGTTTAACAAATAGAAAAGATTTTCACACTGGGCCTGCAAAAACAATATAGATCACTTTATGGCCCCCATTACAGCAGTGCTAGAATTTCTCGCTAAACTTTTTAATGAACATGCAGCAGCAGCTACAGTTAGAGTCCAGCTAGCCGCTGTTTCTAACTTTCACATTGGGGAAGTGGGCCTAAAAATCTTGTCCCACAAACTCTGTAAGACCTTTCTAAAAGGGACTTTCTTGCTGAGACCTCCAGTCGGGGGACCTCCAGCACCATGGGATCTAAACTTTGTTCTATCCTCCTTAATTTTGTCACCTTTTGAACTTGCATCATGTGACAACATTTTTGTCATGGAAGACACTTTTCTTGGTGGCCATTACCTCCGCTAGACGGGTGTCTGAACTCCAAGCTCTATCTGTACATCCTCCCTACATAAGCTTTCACAAGGACAGAGTCTTGTGTACTAATCCTTCCTTTCTTCCAAATGTGTTCTCCGAGACCAATCTAAACCAATCTGTCGAACTGCCAGTGTTCTTCCCAAACTATGGCAATGGGGCAGAATATAGATAACACCAGTTGGATGTACATAGGCAGTTGTGCTTCTACATGCATAGAACTAAAGATTTCAGAAAATCTGACCAATTATTTGTGTCCTTTTCAGAAAAAAAGAAGAGACTGACATTCTCTAAAGTAACACACTCAAAATGGCTCACAGGTTGTATTTCGTTCACATACAGCTCCCAAAACAGACAATTACCAGGCAAAGTGAAGGGCCATTCCACAAGAGCTATTGCTACTTCCTCTGCCTTTAAGGCCAGATTCCCTTTGGATTCGATTTGTGTAGCAGCCACATAGATAAGACCTCATACCTTTATCGCTAGTTACAAAGTGGGCATCCCCTCTCGGAACAGGGCTCCCTTTGGGTCCATTGTTTTGAAGAGTTTATTCCCTTGAGCCACCCAAGGTAGAAGGTGCTATGGACGCAGTCCCAACCAGCATAGAATAAAGGCGATATAGGACAACACAACATTAAGAAGTTATGTAATCGCCATAACATTCCATGTTTGTTGTCCGTCTCGCCTTCATTCTTGCGTCCCACCCTCCTTCAGTCCTCGAGGATCTGGCAGATTGTTATATCTATAATTGGATAATGGAATCTCTGTTTCCCTTCTGCATCTTTAGACAGGTTCTTATTGTCATGTGATATTTATGCTTTCTCTTGCAAACAAGATCTGGGTAATCTTCTTGGAGCATCATGGGATAATACTGGCCTCGACTATCCTCGAGCCAGTGGAAGCTCTCAAGTTTTTGAATTAGGCCAAATCGGAATCATTGCTCGGTCCTGAACCCAACCAGCATAGAATGAAGGTGAGATGGACAACAAACATGGAACGTTATGGTAAGTACATAACTTCTTATTTCTTAAAGTAAATTATTTGTTGCATAAAAACTTGTCTTTCTCTTTCCTTTCTTTCTCCCTTTAAATTCAAGATGTAGCTGCTCTTTTGCCTTGAAGGATAGGAACCAGTCTAAGGATTTTTAAGATAGTTTTGCTTATAACATTCCATGAAAACTTCAAAGAAAAAATGATGAGCTTTGTATATAAATGTTAAATATATGTATAAAAAGAGCAAAGCATGACAAAAACTTTCAGTACTTTGACAGTCCTCTGGAAAGTGGTCAGCAGGACATGGATTAAGCATCTTAATGGTGAGTATATGGGAAAGATATTTCAGGCTGTGAGTCATTTTTTTAATGTCTAAAAACTATTTTTCCTAAACAAAAATAAGTTTTCTTTTGTTTGTAACTCATGATTAGATTAATGAAGTTAAAGGTAGTTTAAAGTTTTTTGAGAGTGCTATTATTGTTTGATTTACAGGCTTCTGGTAGAACGCATTCTAGCACAGTACTTGGTCCCTCACACTTTGGATACCACTGAAAGAATGAAGTGTTTATATTACCTTTATGCTACTCTGGATCCAAATGCAGTAAAGTAAGTGTGTTAACTTCTGTTTTGAATTGCTGTTCCTTATTTTACACTGTAGTGCTTTGTATTGTTGACAGGTGGTAATGTACTAGAGAAATGTGCAAATTGATATTACAGTACTTTCACATTTTTTAGCAAATGTGTATTATAGTTTAGCATGTCTGAGCTGCCCTCCTGCTTTTAGGGAGTGTTGAGTATGGTTACGGTTACCACGAAGAGTACACATTAGGTCAGTGTGTGGTACTGCACTAATTCTGTATAGAGGAAGCTGACTCTGTCATTGTGCTATTTGGAGGGGGGGGGGGGGGGGGTTCCTTGGCTTAATCTGGGAAAATGACGTCTTGAGCTTTTTTAGTTCAGTTTTGAATTCCAAGCTCAGACTTCCTCTTTCTATGGATACCTGAGTGTAGTTCATTTAACAGGCCTGCGGTAATGCACTGACTTAGATTAGTTGACCCTAGTTTAATTGTAGGCTGATGGACTTTCAAGGATCCTACAGGGAGGATGAGTGGCATGCCCATTCTGAAGGGAGAGGAGCATGTTGTATGTATATCATTTAAGTCCTGATGGAAGCTAGGACTCTTGAAGATCACTTGTTTGGAACATGTGTGTGATACTGGAGATGCTGCTGCCCTAGGACCCAGAGTGGGTATGCACTCCCACAGATCTCATCTCATGACTTGCCAATCCTACACAGAAAATGTTAGCATGCTGATGAAGAGTTATGATTTGGGAAAACCCTTTTGCCAAGTATGTGATGCAGACTGGTGCTAGTTCTGCTGAAAACCTGCTCTTCCTGTGTGCCAGTGATGGCATTAGCTGACAGGATAATTCTGATGGAATTAGTTATTCCTTGTGTCCCTTTTCCCCTTGTTAGGTTGCATCAGGGAAGAACAGAAGATGTGGGAGAACAGGAATAGCAGCTGGTGATCAACTGGGCAGGGAACTAAAAAAAGAAAAAAATTAGTGTCACTTTGGCAGTACTTTAACCCTATCCTATTCCTGTTAATTGATTATTGCAAAATGTCGCTATTTTTCAGAGTTTGAGAAAACATTTATTTTAGTGTGTTTATTAATAGCTTTAGAGAGTTTTGACATTTTGTCTGTCTGTTAATGTTGTGAAGCTATTCTACCTTAAGAACTTCTTTAAAATTTTCTTTTTCATCCTGCGGCTGTGTATAATGTCGACACAAACACTGGTACTGGCAAAGTTACTGAATTTTGATTCTTAAAGCTATATTTATTGTAATAAAAGGTCGAAAATATCAGAAAACGGAAGGTCATTTATCTGTATATGTTAAGGGAAAGTTAGTTAAAAATAATTCACATAGGTTCATAGGTTCGTACTAGGCTATCTGCCCTAGGGCATTTATAAGCCTAGCCAGAGTGTGTGTGGCTTTCACCACCCCTTGGGATGAGAATACTACGCCCTTTTAGGGTTTAGTTTACTGTGCCTCTGTCTAGTAGTGACACAGAGATGACCCCCGAAAAACATGGTGTGTAAGACGTAGCACTTCAAAACCAAAATTTCTTGTGCAGTAATGGTGAAATACTAGAAGGATTCCTGTATGGAAGTTAAGTAGTCTTTCAAAAAGGGTGAAGTAAAAGTAAGGTTGTATATCAGCTTTCTTTCTTGGTAACACAAAAGTACTTACAAGCTTCATTTTTTCTCTTAGAAATTCTCAGCTTTTAAGGAAGCACTTTCGCTGACAGTATTTTTATATTTCTTAATGTGACATTATTTCTTTATGGGAGAGATGCAACCATATAGCCAAACTGGAGGCTAAGCTCTCTCAACGCAGTACTGGCGCAGTCAGTCAGGAGGAGAAGGTAACCACACACACCACAAATCCAGTCGCACATAGTCCTTACCACAACAGCAAACCAAACGCATAAACACCCAAAAACATACTCGGAGGCTCTAAATATAAATCTGCCTAAGCAGCAGAGGCCTCCAAAGCAGACATCCAAGCAACCGCTGCCCCAAAACAAAACATGTGCAACACATACTTCACAAAGTCAGTGTGCCAAATAGTCACAGCCCTTAAGGCTAAACAACACACCTGATACACTTGTAATAGGTGACTCTATTGTCAGACACACTGTCCCACTCACCAGGCTGAACAAGGAGAGGGTCACGTGAGCTGCCTGTCGGGCACCAGGATCCACCACTTAACACAAGCACTCAGGTCACTCCAAAGCAAGTACAAATATGACTCAGTCATTGTCCATGCTGGTGTGAATGACCTGAGACGTACCTCCCTGGACTACATGAAAAGAGAGATAGAGGAGCTCTCTGATCATGTAGCCCAGGCAGGTATGACCCTGACCTTGAGTAGCATCTTACCCTCACCAAGAATGATGCCACAGTATAAAGACAAAATGATCGATTTTAACAATTGGCTAAAGTTTTCGTGTCATTCAAAGGGGATCCAGTGTCTGTCAGCCTGGGATGACATGCTCGACAAGCCACGTTGCTTCGCTAGGCTTGCACCTGTCACCCCTGGGCTTTCGGATACTGGTATAGACTCTTGCCACCCCCATAGTGCCTTTTTTAGGCAAGGCTCACATGACAAACCCACCTCCATAGACAACACAAGGAAAAAGAAACTAAGGGTAATGCTACTCAATGCCAGAATTCTAAACCTCAAAATGCAAGCACTCGAAGCTCTCCTCAGTATGGAGAATATCGATGTCTGTGCAGTAACAGAGACCTGGTTCAAGGCTCCCGAGAGCACCCCAGCACTACCAGGTTATACCTCATACCATGCTTTTCGGCACCAAAACATGGACCGAGCCACAAAGGGAGGGGGAGTATCCATATTCGTCAAAGATATCCACACCTCCAGGTTAGTGGCACTGCACGAAGCATCTGAGACCATCCATGTGCAACTAACAGTGAGCAAAACTGCCTTTCAGTTTGTAGCCTGCTACAGACCACCCTCCCAAACTCAGGAACCTCACTCGACTTTCCTGAGGACACTGGAGAATATGAAGGTCTCTCCAAACACCATTATATTGGGCGACTTCAACTACCCAAACATAGACTGGGAGCATTACTCAAGCCCCAACACCCTAGCCCAAAGGTTGCTAGAATTTATAAACTCAAATGCTATGGAACAACTAGTCACCACTCCCACAAGAGAGGATAACATACTGGACCTGATCATCACAAACATGGGGACTCTGTGCTCCACGCCAGAGGTATACCCCCTCATTGGTAAGATCGGACCATAAATTAATCTCTCTGGACATCCACATCCCGACCCCACCACCAGTCCAGACAACCACAGTGAAAAACTTCTCAGAAGCTAATTTCACACTTCTCAAAACCGAGGTGAAATCATTCAAAGCCCTTGGGCCAGTGGAAACTACGGCCCAAACTGCAGAATTCTTTATAAACGCATTCTATGGACACCTTCAGGAATGCATGGATCATGCAATCCCAAGTAAAACCAAGACCCAATCCTCCAAAGGCAGGCGTCCTGTCTGGTGGACCCCAGCCATAAATAAGCTATACAACAAAAGGAGGAAGCTACTACATGATGGAGCAAAATCCCTAAAAGGGAAGGCATCTCTGATCAGTACTAGCAAAAAACTACGGTCCCTCATAAAATCATCCAAGGCCAGGTTTGAGAGAAAAATTGCACAGGACACTAAATATAATCACAAGGCCTTCTTTAGCTATGTTAGGAACCTGGGTGGCAACTCCCAGATATGTTCGGAGTTGGTCCAAAATGACAATAAATACACTGAACCCACAGACCTTGCCAACATCCTGGCAGACAGGTTCAGTGCAAACTTCTCCCCCCCCCCCCTTCCTCCCCAAAAGAGCAAATATCTATCCCAGCAGAGAGTTGTCTCCCTGACATCTCAGATGCTCAGGTGAGAGCTACCCTCTCCAAAGCAAAAAACACAGCATCAATGGGACTGGACGGTGTCCTGGGCTGCGTCCTACACGAGCTCCAAGAAGAGCTGGAACCTCATATAAAGTTACTGTTCAATCTCAGCTTTACTACAGGATATGTACCCATGGAATGGCGTAGAGCAACAGTGGTCCCACTCCACAAAGGTGGTGCCTCAACGGACCCTGGAAACTATCGCCCCATAAGCCTGACTAGCCTGGTCTGCAAAGCTATGGAGCGGATCATCATGGAACTCATAAACAAAGACATTGGGGACCTACAGACGCTGGATCGTACCCAATTCGGCTTTAAGGGCAGATCCTTCCTCTTGAACCTGGTCGACGACTTTGAAACAGTCACCAAGGCCATAGATGAAGGGGAGGTAGTCCACACAGCCTACCTGGACCTTGCAAAAGCCTTCGACACAATACCCCACTCGGGCATCATAAATAAGCTCTCCAGCTTAAATGTCAATCCCTGCGTCATAAGATGGGTTGCAAACTGGCTCAAGGATAGAACCCACATGGTCAGAATTGCGGGAGCCATGTCAGACTCTAAACCAGTTACACGTGGCGTCTCACAAGGCTCAGTCCTGGGACCACTCTTTTTCGGTGTATATTTTTCTGAGGTGCAGGCTAACACGGGAGGACTATGGCTGACCAAGTTCGCAGATGACTGCAAACTGGGTGCCATAATCGACTCTCCAGCTGACACAAGCATCCTCCAAAAGGGTCTCACAGAGACGGATAACTTGTGCCAAAGCCATGGCCTAAAGCTAAACGCCAAAAAGTGTATCGTCATCCCCTTTGGGAAAAACAAAGTGCCCATAAATTACCACATAGGCGGTAATCCATTAAGTATGGAGGAAGTAATTAGGGACCTGGGGACCCAAGTTGATAGTAATCTCTCCTTTGACAACCACATTGCCAAAGTGGTTAGAAAGACCTTCTATATAGCCCACCTTATCATGAAAGATTCACATCTAGATCAAGAGAGGTCATTGTGCCCCTTTACTCATCACTCATCCGGCCTATAATTGAATACAATGCCCCATTTGGGATGTACCTTACCTGACACCTGCAGCAACTGGAAAGACCCCAAAAGTACCTCACCAAGAGGATCAAGGGACTCAAACAGATGGCCTATGCTGCTCGGTTAAAGAAACTCCAGCTCTACTCAGTTGCATACCGCCTACTTAGAGGCGTTCTGTGCCTGACGTATAAAACCATGTCCAACCCAGAATTAATGGACATGCTCCACCTCAAAAAATCCAAATCCCTTAGAGCTACGCGCTCGAGGGACTTGAACCTCAACACAGAAATTAATAGGACATGCTGAAGAGACAGATTTATAACCCAGAGGCTCCCAACACTCTGGAATAGAATCCCAGTCCATGTCAGGCAGAGCCCCTCACTGACTCTCTTCAAGAGGAATCTTGACGAGTGGATGGGAGATCATAGGTTTACCCCGGGGATCACTTCTGTGTCACTACTAGACAGAGGCACAGTAAACTAACCTAAAAAGGGCACAGTAAACTCATTTAAAAGAGTGGCGAAAACCAAACACACTCTGGCTAGGCTTGTAAATGCCCTAGGGCAGATAGCCTAGTATCAACCTATGAACCTACTATTTCTTTATAAAGGAGAAATGTTCATGAATAAAATCAGTAATATCTTTACAAAGGTTTTCTTTGCTTTAGGTCATCAGGAAGCGCATCTCCTTCCTTTAATCAGCCATGTCTTCATGATTGTAAGTGTATGTCCAGACCTCATTTCTTGATTGCTGCAATTTCTTCAGTGAATATTTTAGTGCAGTTTAACAGGTGATGCAAGCCATCCATCAGTTTGGCTTTGTGGTATCTTCACTGTGCCCTTCGTTTGACAACAGCTTGTGAGCAGTCTCCTTCAATAAGTGATTACATTTCCCTGTCCTGTTCAAAAAAGAATCCTATATGAGACGGCTTTAGATTCCATTGCCTACACATTAATAAGGATGACCAAGTAGTTTTATCTCTTCTCCTCAGATGATGTTACCAGGTAGGGAAAACACCATTTGTGGTATGCTTTTACTGTTCACGCTTTCATTATTTGACTTCAGAAGTCTTCATCCTGCCTTGCCACCTGGCAAAGAGATTTGAAGCCTCTCTCTCATTTGAAGATGGCTGTTATGGAAATTGCCCTGTAAAAGGACTGGTAGAGTGATGATCTGCATGATCACAGGCCACTACTGAAACAGCAAGATGTGGTGAGTTAGTCATAGCTTAGAAATTGACCACATCCTCTTCTAGCTGTGAAGGAGTGACACAGCCTTGCTGGCCGTCCGTGGTTCTCCTCTTGTAGTGAGGAGCTGAGCTTGTTCCTTTGAGAGGTTTCTGAGAGGTGTCCCCCATGCAGACAACTTGGCGAGTATTTCCCCACCAGTGTAAAGCATCTCACCCACAGTTGGAAATCTAGATCAAGAATTAGCCAGACATTCTCCATTAAGATCGTCCCTTGAGACCCCATTACATACTGGGTTGGTTATTGCTTCCGTGTAAAATTTGATTCCGTAGCTAACTTAGTCTCAGAATAGTGTCCTTTCTGGAGATGTAGCAAGGAACCTGTTCATGAAACTGTTCTTATACATACATTAGACTTCTCAGAGAAGCATCTTTTCCTTAAAATGATCTGAAAAGTATTGATCTAACAGGAAGTAGAGTTAGAACACCTAAATGAAACAGAAAAGGGGACGAATTTCTAAAGAAACAGTGCTAACCGAATATCTGGTAATCTTGATTTATTGCAAGACACCCTGCTGGGTTATCAGCAAGTAATGTGCTCTGTTTATGAAAGCTGAACATTACTTGAAGTGTTTTTCTTTGCTGTCTGTGGCAGTGACTTGAATCCTGAGGAGCAGTAAATGAACTTTGGAGATATTTTTCTGCATGGGCATTGACAGCTTAATTTCCATGGAGCGCAGTGAGTTAAGTTAATATTTAAGAGTACAAGCTAGTGATGCTGTTTGCCAAGTGGGTTTGCATTCCATCTTTTTCTGAATAGAAAATAAATTATTTGAATCCCCCTGTACTTGGATGCAGGCTTTTTATATTCAGCTGTAAAAGTTTGCTGCTCGTAAGGAGGGAATAACAAAGTGAGCCAACAATTTTAAGGGGGCCCTGCTTCTCAGTCTTCAGACAGTAACTGTGCCCATAGAGACACTTTGCCATTGAAACATCATCTTTTGTACCAAAGGAAAATGCTTGAGTTGTAGATAAGAGCACAGGAGCTGACTAACAGAATCAAGAGTACTTTCAACTTAAGGCCTGTGTTAAGGTTTATGTAAGATCAGAAAGAGTAGTAGCAACACTATCAAATTTGTGAATAAAGGAGAGAAATGTATAGTGTCAATCCCATTAGATGTAGTTTAGACACACAAGTGTGGTTCTGCAAGAAATCCCTGAAAAAGACTGGTAGGTTGTGCTAAACTTGTGGGAGAAGTCTAAGACATAAACCTTTTTTAATATTAATGTTTTTAGGAAACAGAAGGGAATGAAGTAATTGTATTGGTATAAAATTTAATGTAAATTTCATGCCCTAGTGTGTGACATCAGTGTTTTAAATATGAGGTGCATGGATTTATGAATAACTGTTGTATATGTTGGTTATATTGCAGAAAGAAAGTATCTAGGCAAGATAAGAAATGCTGGAAATAAGCAAGTTGAAGTTATTATGTTGCGATCTTTGCTTGCTAGGAATGTAAATGTATTGGTCATATTAAATATAGAATTAACAAAATATTTCTTAGGCTTTTATAAAGGTGGATGTCTAAAGTCTTCAGTTTAAGCTGTAGACAAGTCTTTAAAAAAAACAACTAAACTTAAAAATGAAAATTATGAAAAGTAATTCTTTCTTGCGTTTGCAAAGTTATTAGCTGTTTTTTTTATCACCTACTTTGAGCTGAGAACAAGCAGTGTTGTGGACATTTAATTGTGAGGGGGTCTGATCAGTGTGTTTTGAGTGGTCTACAAAGATTCTTTCATTTTCAAAGTTATAGCTGTTTTTTTATTTTGATTAGCAAATCCTTGTAGTTTGAGACAGGGAGTATGCATTAAAATAATGAATGGTCTGAGAATTGTGTTTCAAGTGAAATCCACTAAAAACGGTGCATTTAACTTCTCTAGGATCATAGGAAGTTACTAGGCTATTGGCCTTGAGGCCCTTAAAAGCCTAGCTAGGAATTTAGCTCATTTTCCGACAAGTCAGCACCCAGGTGCCCTTGTCCAGCAGGGACACAGGTGGAATCTGAGGTGTGTATTTCTGTTGCCCATCCAGATGTTCTTTGTGTTTCACTGCTGCAGTCATTACCTGTGGGTTATCCCTGCTGTGGTAGCCCTCGGCTGGCCCGAATACCAGAGTCAATTGTTTTTCTGTGTCGGCTGCTGTCGCTTGCTGCCTTACCCAGGTCGTCAGTGCTGTAAAGGAAGGCAGCTGATGCCATTACATCAGTCTTTCTTGCTGTGGAGCCCATAGCAGAAGCAGTTCGCAAGTGTGCCAGTTGGTCGCTACCAGAGTTTGAATTACAGCTGAAAACATCTAAAGCTCTAAGTATCCAGTTGGGGATCCTTTTTTCTTGCACTAACCGATGTCCGAAAAGGTTAACAATTGTCTCGCCTGTGGAAAGCAAATCCCACACCGAGATTTCCATTCATATTGCGTCACTTATTTAGGCCCAAATCATGACGTCCCCTGTTGCCGGTTTTGTACCCTCTTTAACGCGAGAACCATTTGTCATAGAGCTCTTATTGTAGCCAGGCATTTTTGTCTTCCGTCTTAGCATTCCAAAATGACAACGCAGGCCTCTACTGAGCCCCTTTCGGAGTCTGGTATGCCACAGAAATCTTCTTAGTCTTCCAAGCCTTTGGTCATCTCTACCTTGGTTGGGTTTGGAGCCGTGTCACAGGTACTGGCTTCCGAGGAGGTTTTTTGCACCGAATCGAGACAAAAAACAGTCTTCTCCTCTGACTACAGTTTCTCTCAGACCGATGGATCCTCTTAGGCCTAGAGGCTGGGCCACTCCTAGGAAAACTACCTCTAGCCACCATTTTTCTCCTGCTCCACCACCCCAAGCTCAAATGCTTAAAGTGGCGGAGGATCTTATCACCCTTATCAGGGGTAGTCAGGGCCACACCTTCTGAAAGTAAGAGACCTTTCTCCTGAAATGCTGACAGAACAGGATTTTGAGGAGTCTGATTATTCAGATTTTGAAGTGGAACAACCTCTGACTGCTTATGAGGCTTCAGATGCAGAGGAATCCATTCCTTCTGCCTCCCCACCAGAAGATCTTCCCTTTGGGGAAACCCTTCACACTCAGGTAACATTTCCACTGGGAATCCCAGGACTTCCCTCAGTCTAAGAAAAGGCAGAGAGTTTCAAGACCTGCCCCAGCACAGACCCTTGGCCGCCCCTCCAATCTTAGAGGTGGTTGATGTCTTCCATGAATACATCTCAACGCCTGACGCCCACCCACTAGAGTGCCAGATTATCACAAATACTTGTACAGAAATCCTGCTGCAGACCAGGAGGTCATTACACAGGGACCAAAATGAGCTAAGGCTAGTTCTGCAAAGAATCATATTAATTCTGACAAGGACTGCAGAGCTCTGGACAGACCAGGTAAAAAAAAAAGTATACATCTCTGCAACCTTGGCTATCGGAGCACTCAACTTTCAATTCCACATGTTAAAATATCAGCAACACACTTTGGATTATTAAAATAAAAGATTTCAACCTTTCCTGACTGTGCCAATTCAAAAGAGTTAGCAGATTTACTGTACTCTACTTGTCAAGTGGCTAAACACTCATTATACTGTGGATATGACTCTAGAAGCTTCAAGCAGGGCAGCAGTGTCAAGATCCATGCATGGTTGAAGGAACAACCTCTCTCTGATCATGTCATGTCTAAATTATTTGTTTGGAGTAAAAGCAGAATATGTGCTTAAAAAGATGGAAGACAAAGCAAAATGTATGCAAGCAGTAAAAGATTTTTTTCAGGTACAACCTCCTAGGTTCAGCAGGAATTTTCCTTCAAAACAAGCCCCGCAGGGACAGACCACCCAGACTCCTATTCCAGGGACAGCAGAAAACCAAACAGTGGACCACTTCCACTCCAAAAATTCCCCTCTATGGCAAAAACTCTGACTCCCTGTCCCCCCTCTCCCTCTGTTTTCACTCACAAAAAACTAGGAGGAAGGCTCTCCCTCTGCAAAGAAAATTGGCTTTCTGTAACAAAGGACCAATGAGTCTTAAAGATCATTTTTCAGGGATACAAATTCTCCTTAACAAAGTCCCAATTCCAAGAGGGTATCCAGACTTACTACAAATCAGTAGGCAGAGGCATTGAAATAAGTCCAAACTCTCATATCCCAAGGGGCAGTAGAACCTGTCCCCTCAGATCAAACAGGCAAATACTTTTATTCCAGACTATTCCTTGTTCCCAGAAAAGAGGGAACTTGCTGCCCCCATCCTGGATCTATCCAATCTGAACACCTTCCTGTGGTCCCCAAGTTCAAAATGCTAACTTTGCAGCAGCTGCTGCCTATGCTGACAAAAAAATACCTGGTTAGTTACCCTACATCTAAAGGATACCTACCTCCCCATCCCCATAAGGGATTCCTGCAGGAAATACCTTCGCTTCAGAGTAGGCTGACAACACTTTCAGTTCTCTGCGCTACCCTTTGGCTTACCTACTGCTTCCAGGGTATTCAAATGCTTAGCCCTGGCCATAGCCTTCTGCAGATGGAAAATTGTACAAATTAACCCTTATCTGGACGACTGTCTCTTTCAGGCAGATTGCAAAGAAAAGCTCAAGGACCTCCTCTTTGTCAAAACCCTCCTGACCTCCTTAGGGTACGCTATCAACGAGAAGAAATCAAGGCAAACACCCTCCCGGAAGACCATTTTCTTGGGAGCACTGCTGGACACAGCATCTCAAATGGCCTTCCTATCCCCAGAAAAGAAGAGCTTCCTGCCTCTCTCTTTTATCCAGCTGGCTTCCAGAAGTCACCTCACTGCAAGGAAGTTTCTGCAAGCCTTTGGGTACATGGCATCTTGCATCCTTCTAATTCCTCCAGCCAGGCTTCACATGAAAAAAAAAATTCAGTGGCACCTAAAGAACCTTTGGTGTTAGCACTCTCAACCTCTAGAGACCTCTCTCCCTCTGATCCCCTGTATAAGGGCCGAATTTCTCTGGTGGGCAAGTGCCTGTGCCCAGAACAGGGGTCTTTCCTTCACCCTCAGCCCAACCGGGCAGACCATTACCACCGACGCCTCAGACATAGCTTGGGGCACTCACCTATTAGTCAAGTGCACCCAAGGTCTTTTGGGATGCCCACCACCTTCCCTCACATGTCAACCAGAAGGAAATGATGGCAGGACAAAAAGCTCTGACATCCTTCAAACCCCATCTCAAGCCAGAGGTTCTCCTGATCAAAACAGACAACACCACATTAATGTAGTACATCTACAGACAGGGAGTTACCCAATCTTACCCCTCTGTTCAGGCTATCCATGAACCTTTGGCTGACAGCCTCTTCCATGGAAATACACCTGATAGCCCAATACCTACCAGGGATCAACAACACCCTGGCAGACCACTTAAGCAGAAACTTACTGGACCCCCACGAATGGCAGCTCCACAGAAAAATCTTTTTACAAATCAGTCGGGTGTGGGGGACTCCAGAGGTGGATCTCTTTGCTTCGCGTCTCAACCATCAGCTGAAAGAAATGTTCTTTGTGTTTCACTGTTGCAGTCATTACATTTGGGTAATCTGCTGGCAGGTTGCCCTCAGTCGGCCTGATTAACAAAGTCTTGGGTCCTGCGTCGGTTGCTGTCCCTTCTTCCATGACGTCAGGTTGTCGGGGGTATAAAACATGCAGCTGACACCATTACATCAGTCTTACTTGCCGCACGGTGCCTGAAGCAGAAGCAGTTCGCAAGTGCTGGTCGGCAGACTCCTGAAATTTTCGTTTTCGAGTTTCAGAACCGAAGTCTTCTACTAAAAGCTAAGTACCCCGTTGGGGAAACTTTTTCTTGCTCCTTACCGATGTCAATAAATGTTATTAATTGTATTACTTGTGGGAAGCAAACACCTCATAAGGATTTTCACTCTTACTGTATTCCTTGCCTAGGCCCTGATCACAACGTTGCTAGCTGTCTGTTTTGTGCTAGATTTAACCAACGCAGTATTAAGCATCGGTTCGATTTCGCATTTCATTACTTTGGCCGAAGATTTAATTACATAAGGCCGTCGGAACAGCCGGCGACCGGAGTTTACAAAAAAACACAAGGACAAGGAAAAAGATAGGCATCCGAGGTTCAAAACCAATGACGAGGCTTCCGTTAGGCCAGTCACCGGTTCTCAGTGAGGTGCTTTCACAGCCCCTGGCGCCCGCTACCTCAGAGCCACAGGCCACTTCCGACTCCCACGTGGAGCCGACTGGGCCTCTGGATACTCAAGGTATTGGACACTCGGAAATCATTCCCTCAGATGGGTCCGGAGCCGCTGAGCAGGCATCGGCTTCTGAGGGTGTCTTCAGACCTACACAGTTATATGTTAAACCGTCTTCAGCTTCAAAGACTAAAGCGGCTCTGAAGACAAAGAAACAAGTACAGCATTCTCCTACTCAGACTTCCATACCTAAAAAACAGATGCTTAAAATGGCCGAAGACCTAATTACTTTGATCAGGGGTTCCCATCCCCCTCCTGATAAGAGGCCTAGGCAAGAGACAGAATATGATTCATCTGATCAGGTTTCTATTTCCTCTGATTCCTCTTCTGAACAGGATTATTCTATGCCTTCCTATGAGGACTCTAATGCTGAAGATTCCATTCCTTCAGCCTGTCCTCCTGAGGATTATTCTTTTGGGGAAACCTTGCATACCATGAGGGAGCATTTCCACTGGGAGAGCCAAGATTACTCTGAATCTAAGAAAAGGCTCAGAGACTTTCTGCTACTTCCTCAGCACAGGCCCCTTCCTATTCCACCTGTTCTAGACATTGTAGATGTATTTTCAGTGTCCGGCCTGTCCCCTGACTCTTTACCCCCTGCACCTGCTAAGCCAGACAGGTACTACAGGGTCCCGGATTCTCATAAATTCCTATATAAAAACCCCGCTGCAGACCCAGAAACTATATCTCAGGGTCCCAAAGGGGTTAAAGCTTCCACTGCAAAAAACCCTGTCCCCCCTGATAGGGATTCTAGGGCCCTGGACAGATGGGGGGAAAAAGTTTACACTTCTGCTACCTTGGCTGTAAGGGCTTTAAATTGTCAGTTTCATATGCTTAAATATCAGCAATACTTAATGTCACTGCTTAAACAGAAAATGTGGCCAAATACTGAATGTTCAGAGAACAAAGAAATGCAGGATTTATTGCATGCAGCAGAACAAGTGGAAAAGCATACTTTGCAATGTGGTTATGATTCACTGGAGGCCTCTTGCAGGGCCGCTGTTACAGGTTCTGTTATTAGAAGGCATGCTTGGTTAAAGGAACAGAATCTGCCCGATCATGTTAAAGTAAAATTATTAGATGCCCCATTACAGCATGATACTTTGTTTGGTTCTAAAGCAGAAGAGGTGTTGAAGAAAATGGAGGATAAAGCGAAATCCATGCAGACAGTTAAGGATTTCTTACAGGTACAGCCACCCAGGTTTAGCAGGAACTGGCCTTCTAAAAATTGATTCTTTCCAGTGTCAGACCACAAAGAGGCAGATACAGACGTCCCAAGGCAGATCCCAGCCCCAAGGCTCATACAGGCCTAAACAATGGGGTGCTCCTACCTCCAAAAGCGGAGAAGACAAATCACAACCTTACAGGAAACAGTCACAATGATTTTCCTCTGCCAGATCCAAGCACTTTCCTTTTGGCAGCCCCCTTAGGGGGAAAGCTTGCACTTTTTCCTTCAAATTGGCAAAAGGTTACCCAAGACAAATGGGTCTTGAACATTGTGTCCCAAGGCTACAGGTTCCATTTTCACACCCTACCAAGGGCAGAGGGCATGCCAGACCTGCCACACAATCAATGGGAAGAGGCACAAAAGCAAATTTCAGCCCTCATGGACATGAGTGCCATTCAACAAATACCACAACAAGAACAGGGGCAAGGATTTTACTCCAGACTTTTCTTAGTACCCAGAAAGGACAAAACCTGGAGACCAATACTGGCCCTGTCTATTCTAAATACGTTTCTGGAAGTTCCAAAATTCAAGATGTTGACTTTACAGCAGCTACTGCCCATGCTGGGCAAGAAGGCTTGGCTCGTAACTTTGGACCTAAAAGAGGCATACCTGCATGTCCCAAACAGACAATCTTTCAGAAGGTACCTCAGATTCATAGCTGGATCAATGCACTACCAATTCTCTGCACTGCCCTTTGGCTTATCTACTGCGCCCAGGGCCTTCACAAAATACCTGGCACCAGTAATTGCATTCTGCAGACAAAGAGGAATTCAAATATACCCCTACTTGGACAACTGCCGTATTCAAGCAGAGAACAAAGACATTCTTCTAAAGCATCTGGCGTTTGTAAAAAGATTACTAATTTCCCTAGGGTACACAGTAAACGAAAATAAATCAAAACTAGTACCCTCTCAAGAGATAATATTCCTGGGTGCAAGCTTAAATACAACTGCCCAGATGCTTATCTCACACCAGACAAACAAAAGCAACTGACTTATTACTTCAAAAGATTGGCAACAAAAACCCAGTTATCTGCAAAATCCTGCAGGCCTTGGGTTTCATGGCATCCTTCATTCTACTAATTCCATATGCCAGACTACATATGAGAACTTCAGTGGTATCTAAAAAGTGTTTGGACTCAGCATTGCCACAGCTGGGAGACAGTAATTACCCTCATTCCCTGCCTGCAACAGGAGTTTCGATAGTGGGCAGAGGCCTGTCAACACAACAAGGGTCTGCCATTCACTTTACCCACAGCCAGACAGACACTGACAATGGATGCATCAGATTATGCCTGGGGGGCCCATATGACAGGAAAATGTATTCAGGGCACATGGCCTGCAAGCCAGATGCTTCTTCACATCAATCAAAAAAAGATGCTAGCTGTTCAGAATGTCCTGACAGCTTTCAAGGATCTACCTCAACCAGGACAGCTACGGATAAAGACAGACAATACTACGGTCATGTGGTACATAAACAAGCAGGAAGGTACACATTCCTACCCCCTCTGCAGACGAGCAATGACCTTATGGGACACAGCATTGACTTATCAGGTTCACCTGCAAGCACAATTCCTGCCAGGAAGGACAAATACTCTGGCAGACGAACTAAGCAGAAACCGCATGGATCCCCACGAGTGGAAACTGGATCCACAAGTCTTCAGCATGATAACAAGGAAATGGGGATGCTCAGACATAGATCTATTTGCCTCCCCTCACATCTGCCAATTACAGAGATTTTGCCCAAGGATTTATCACAAACAAGTATGGAGAGTGGACGCCCTATCCTTCAGCTGGAAAAATCTAACAGTATATGCCTTTCCTCCACTGCCTCTCTTTCCCAGGGTACTCCTAAAGGTCCGACAAGAGCAGCCAAAAATGATGCTGATTGCACCAGACTGGCCATGCCAGCACTGGTACCCAATCCTAAAGAGCTTGTCTCAAGGTCCAGCATGGATATTGCCTCAAACTTCTCATTTGCTGACCCAACAAAACAATCAGATCCTGCACAGCCAACCAGGACCTTAAGTCTGGCAGCATTGCTGATAATGTAGCCATTCAGAACATTCCTCTTTCAAAAGCTGTTATGGATGTTATCTTGGAGGCCAGGAGGCCCAGTACCAGAAAATCTTATGCAGAAAAATGGAAGAGATTCTGTGCTTGGAACCAGAAACAAGGCATTGACACGTATGTACCAAGTATCCCTCAGATTTTACAATACCTAACTGAGATGCTGGACAAAGGCTTTTTTTCATCAGTTAAGATTCATGCCTCTGCCATTTCAGCCCATTACAATACGGAACCACCTATCTTTTCTCATCCTTTAATAAGGCAGAACCTCAGAGCTGCCAAAAACATCAGGCCTCCAAGGAGAGCACCAATTCCGGCATGTAGCCTCAATTATGTCTTGGAAAAACTCCCACTGCCACCTTTTGAGCCAGCCTCAACAGCGGATATAAAATTCTTGTCCTGGAAAACAGCTCTGCTCCTAGCAATAACCTCTGCAAAACGAGTCTCGGAGTCACAAGCACGCATGGCTATGGAACCTTTCATCATTTTTCATCCAGACAGGGTTTCTCTGAGGACAAACCCAACATTTATGCCTAAGGTGGTGTCCAGTGTGGCCCTCAATCAAATCACTCACTTGCCTACCTTTTATCCAAATCCACAGAACAAGGGTGAGAAAATTCTGCATTCTTTGGACATACACCGGCAGCTACACTTCTACTTGGATAGAACTAAAGCTTTCAGAAAGACTGAGCAACTTTTAGTGTCATATGCTGCAGGATTACAAGGAAAGGCTATCTCAAAACAGACTATTTCTAAATGGATCGGCCATTGCATCCATTTCTGCTAGTCTCAGCATGGCAAATCAGTGCCTAAGGGCATTAGGCCTCATTCTACCAGAGCAGCAGCCACTTCAGCAGCCTTCCTCAGAGGAGTACCAACCAAAGACATCTTAGAGGCTGTAACTTGGAGTTCAGTGCACACCTTTACAAAGCACTACCAGTTACCTCTTTACTCTAAATCTAGAGCAGGCTTTGCCACTGCAGTTCTGCAGGGCCTCATAGCCTCTCATAATCTTATTTAGCCCAGCCACCCATCTTCAGCTTTGGGATTCTACCCAAGAGTAATGACTGCAATAGTGAAACATGATTAACATAGTACAGTTGTGTACCTACCATAAATGTGGATGTTAGAGTGTATTCACTGTTGCAGTCCACGTTACCCAACCATCATCCCCCTTTTTCTTTGCTGGGACCTATCTGTACTTCTCTATCCTATACAACCTATGTGGTGTATTTGCTTGTAGATGAAGGAAATGTTTATTTTTGTGCATGCATACTTATTGGCATCATTTTCAGCCTGCCATTTTGGGGGCACCTGACATCTGGGGCAAGAAAAACTGAAGAAAATGGCGTCGGCTGCATCTTTTATACCCCTGGCGCACTGACGTCAGGGAGGAGACGACAGCAACCGATGCCGGACCTAGAATTTGGAATTCAGGCCGACTGCGGGTAGCCTGCCAGCAGGATAACCCAAGAGTAATGACTGCAACAGTGAATACACTCTAACGTCTACATTTATGGTAGGTACACAACTGTACTTTATGTCCCTCACGAATATGGGGGCTATTCAACCAGTACCAGAAAAGGAAAAGGGACAAGGTTTTTATTCAAGACTTTTCCTGGTACCCAGAAAAAACAAATCATGGCATCCAGTTCTGGACATCCATTCTAAATACATTTTTGGACATTCCAAAATTCAAGATGCTGACTCTTCAACAGTTACTAACTATGCTAGGCAAGGATGCCTGGTTGGTAACTCTAGACTTAAAAGAGGCTTACCTGCATATCCCAATCAGGGAATCTTGCAGAAGATACCTCCGCTTCAAAGCAGGCTATTTGCATTACCAGTTCTCTGCACTGCCCTTTGGCTTATCTACTGCGCCCAGGGTCTTCACAAAGTGCCTGGCACCAGTAATTGCGTTTTGCAGGCAAAGAAATATTCAAATTTATCCATACCTGGATGATTGTCCTTGCTTTCTGCCTGAATTAGACACTCTTCTAAAACATCTGGCATTTGTAAAAAGGCTTCTAACTTGTCTAGGGTACACCATAAACGAAAGGAAATCACAATTGGTGCCCTCTCAAATAATTACATTCCTGGGTGCAAGCTTGAATACAACTGCCCAGATGACTTTCCTTACGCCAGAAAAACAAATTCAATTGATTACGTACTTAAGGCAGGTGGCCACAGAAACCCAGCTATCTGCAAGACAAATTCTGCAGGCCTTTGGGTTCATGGCCTCCTGCATTCTTCTAATTCCATATGCAAGACTGCATATGAGGAAACTTCAATGGTACCTAAAAAGCTTATGGAGTCAACATTGTCACAGCCTGGAAACAATGATTGCTATCGTTCCTTGCCTGCAACTAGAGTTCCTATGGTGGGCAGAGGCCTGCCACCAAAACAAGGGACTGTCATTCATTCTACCCCCTGCCGCCCAAACCTTGACTACAGATGCATCAGACTGTGCTTGCAGGGTGCATCTGGCAGGGAGATGCATTCAGGGCCAATGGAGCCCAAATCAAATGTACCTACATATCAATCAGAAAGAGATACTAGCTGTACAGAATGCTCCCACAGCCTTCAAGGGCTATCTTCATCCAGGACAACTACTGATAAAGACAGACAACACCACAGTCATGTGGTACATAAGCAGGGGGGTACACATTCGTACCTCCTTTGCAGACTAGCCATGGCATTGTGGAACACTGCCTTGACTTATCAAATACATCTACAAGCTCAATTCCTGCCAGGAAAGCAAAATACTCTGGCAGACGAACTAAGCAGAAATCTTATGGACCCACACGAATGGAAACTGGATCCACAAATCTTCAGCATGTTGACATGCAAATGGGGGAGCCCAGACATGGATCTTCTTGCCTCACCCCAAAACTATCAGTTGGACAAATTCTGCATGAGAATTCATCACAAACAAGCTTGGAAAGTGGATGCTCTGTCCTTCAGCTGGAAAAAACCTATCAGTCTATGCCTTTCCCCTTCTTCCTCTGCTCTCCAAGGTCTTACTAAAAGTCAGACAGGAAAAACCAAAAATGATTCTGATTGCTCCAGACTGGCCTCGCCAACACTGGTACCCGCTCCTCCGCAATATTTCGCACCTTCCTCCATGGTACCTGCCTCAAACACCTCACCTACTGTCTCAGCAGAACTATCAAATTCTGCACACTCATCTCCAAACTTTGAATCTTGCAGCATGGCTAATCAACTAATTTCATCAGTGACATCTCTCAGCAAACCCGTGATGGATGTCATTTTGTAGGCTAGAAGGCCTAGTGCTAGAAAGTCTTATGCTGACAAATGGAAAATATTCTGTGCCTGGAACCAAGCACAAGGAATAAGCACAGCAATACCCAATATTCCTCAGATTCTGCAATACTTAACTGAGGTGCTTCACAAGGGCCTATCTTTTTCTTCCATAAAAAAACCGTGCCTCTGCAATATCAGCTAATTACAACACAGAGCCCTCCCCTCTTTTCTCATCCTCTGCTAAAGCAGTACCTCAGAGGGGCCAAAAATTTAAGACCTCCCAGGAGAGCACCAACTCCTGCATGGGACCTCAATTTTGTTTTGGAAAAACTCACTCTACCTCCTTTTGAGCCAGCTGCTACTGAGGACCTAAAATTTCTCTCTTAGAAAACAGCTTTTCTCTTAGCAGTCACTTCATCTAGAAGGATTTCAGAACTACAGGCTCTTATGGCAATGGAGCCTTTCATTATTTTTTACCCTGACAGGGTGGCTCTCCGGACCAATCCATCCTTTGTGCCTAAAGTGGTATCTAGTGTGGCCCTTAATCAGACAATTCATCTGCCAACTTACTTCCCAAATCCGCAGAACAAGGTTGAGCAGATTCTGCATTCATTAGATGTACACAGACCACTAAGATTCTACTTAAACAGGACAAAATCTTTAAGAAAATCTGAAGAATTACTGGTGGCTTTTGCTGCAGGGGCAGAGGGAAAGGCTATTTCAAAGCAGTCTATTTCCAAATGGATAAGCCATTGTATTAGTTTCTGCTATATGCACCATGGTAAACCTGTCTCCAATGGGATCAGATCTCATTCCACCAGGGCTGCATCTACTTCTGCAGCCTTTCTAAGAGGGGTTCCTACCAGAGACATTCTAGAAGCTGCCACCTGGAGCTCAGTTCATATGTTCACCAAACATTACCATTTACCTCCCTTCTCTAAATCCAGAGCAGGCTTTGCCACTGCTGTCCTGCAGGGCCTTATAGCTGCTCCTAATGCTGTAATAAATCCATCCTCCCAACCATAGCTTTGTGATTCTACCCAAATGTAATGACTGCAACAGTGAAACATGAAGAACATAGTACAGCTGTGTACGCTTGCCATAAATGTAGATGTTTGAGTGTATTCGCTGTTGCAGTCCTGGTTACCCTCCCTCCAGCCCCCTGTGTTTCTCTAGCTATACCTCTCATTTCTGTTAGTATCTTTAAAAGCCTTTTTGGTGTATTTGCTTTTGTTTGAGGTATATGTTTTGTGTTTTTATTTTATACATACGTACATATATATATATATATATATATATATATATATCTATATATATATATATATATATATATATGTAGATAGATATATATGTATATATATATAGATATATATATATATAGATTTATATATAGATATATATATAGATATATATATATATATATATATATATATATATATATATATATATGTGTTGCTCCCCTTTTGGGGGGCACCTGACATATGGGGCAAGAAAAACTGATGTAATGGCGTTGGCTGCATGTTTTATACCTCTGACGACCTGACGTCATGGAAGAAGGGACAGCAACCAACGCAGGACCCAAGACTTTAATCAGACCGACTGAGGGCAGCCTGCCAGCAGATTACCCAAATGTAATGACCGCAACAGTGAATACACTCTAACATCTACATTTATGGTAAGTGTACACAACTGTACTTTCTGTACCAGGGTGTATCACCACCTAGCGTGAAAGGTGGATGCCTTGACCTTCCCCTGGAACACCCTCTTTGTGTACGCATTCCTTCTGCCTCTTCTTCCAAAGTACAGATCAAAATAAGGGAGGAGAGATCAAAGGCCATCCTCATTGCTCCAGATTGGGCCAGACAACATTGGTACCCCTTAATGTACAGCCTAACCTTACAGCCTCCCAGGCAGCTTCCCCTTATCTCAAACCACTTACTCAGGTTGGGGGGGGGGGATGCTGCACCCAGACTTTCAAACTGTCGGTATGGCTAATGCTGTAAAGGCAACCAAGGGGCCCCCGTTACACAAACAGGTCCTAGAAATTATCACAGAGGCCAGAAGGCCCAGCACCAGAAAATCGTATGCAGGGAAATGGAAAAGATTCTGCTCTTGGAGCCAGTCCAGAGGGGGCAGTACCTCACAACCTTCCATCCCTCGTATCCTGGACTACCTACCTATTAAAATCCATGCCTCAGCCATTTCAGTTCATTTTGATACAAAACATCCCCTGTTCTCCCATTCTTTGATTAAACAATTCCTCAGAGGGGCATCTAATATCAGACCTCCCAGAAGGTCACCCACTCCAGCCTGGGACCTGAATTATGATTTGGAAAAACTAACTTTACCACACTTCGAACCTTCTGCTTCAGCAGAACTAAGATACCTCTCCTGGAAGACTGCTTTTCTCCTAGCTATCACCTCAGCCAGAAGGGTTCCAGAACTTCAGGCGCTGATGGCCATTGAGCCCTTCATCTTCCATGCAGACAGAGTTTCCCTGAGGACTAATCCCTCCTTTATGCTCAAGGATGGTATCTAATGCAACTCTCAACCAGGCCATTCATCTACCCACCTTCTTTCCTAAACCTCAAAACAAGGGGGAAAGAATTCTGGCCTAGGGTTCAGCACAGGAATGTTGGTAGGTGCATTGCCTGTGGGCCTAAGTGCCATAAAGGCCTGCATTAAAGAATTGGTAAACGACTTCCAATCTGGAGTTCTCCCTTTACTCACTACTCAACAGGGAGAAGAACAACCACCAGACCAGTACTACTACTCCTCTGAGGAATCAGTTTCCTGTTTGTCTCAAATTGCTTCACCTGTGGATTATTACTCCCCATACAAGAACTCCATTGAGGGAGATTCCCCACCAGAGGATATTACCTTTGGGGAAACCATTTCAAAATGAGTGTACTTCGAGTGGGATACTACGTTGATGTCATATACCCAGAAAAGATATTTTGAACTTTTGCAACTTGAAGTCTCCCTCTCCTTCAGCTGTCCCTCCAGTGTTTCCAGCTTTCCTGGATGCCTTTAACTCGGTCTCTGAGAATCCAGACTCTCAACCTCCTGCCCCTAAAAGGCCGGATAGGTTTTACAAAGTGTCTGATGACCAGATGTTTCTGGTGAAACCTCCCCTGGCAGACCTAGCAGTTACTTCTATATCCCCAGCCAGTCTAAAGAATTGTCTTCTGCCTCACTTTTGACAACAGATAAGGACAGTAGAACCATGGACAGAATGGGTAAGAAGCTGTACACTTCCTCGTCCCTGGCCTTCAGGGTTATCATTTACCAAACCGACACGGTTAAATATGCCCTGGACCTGGTCTTCCAGGCTTCCACCTTGCTGGCTTCCACCGCAGACTGTCCAGCCAAATCTGACATTGCATCAGAACTGTCTAGCTAAACAAGTAGCCAGACACTCTCTTAGGTGCAGTTATGATGCAGCAGAGGCATCAGCCAGGTCTACTGCCTCTGCATCAGCTTTGCGCAAATATTCCTGGTTTCACCTACAACCTCTACCAGAGGATTTTTAATCCAAAATCATTGATGCTCCACTAGACCACAACCTTTTATTTGGGACAAATTCAGCAGAACTTTTCAAAAACTTACAAGAGAAAATCAAAGAGTTGCAGGATATATCTTTTGGTTCTTTTCAATCATCCGAAAATAATATTTTCTATCCTGGAAGGGAAAAACAAAAAGCATTCCTTTTCCTCCAATCAGCTTTCTCTATTCTCTCTCATATTGAAAGAACTCCAACTCTAGGAACTATAGAACCAGTTTCCTCAGGACAGGAAGGACAAGGCTTCTATTCCCATCCATTCTTAATTCCCCAAAATGATGGCCCTTCGAGGCCAATCCTGGATTGATCCTATCTGAACCTGTTCCTAAAGGTTCCCTCCTTCAGGGTGCTCTCCCTTCAAACTCTTCTACCCCTCATCTCCCCCCCCAGCCTTCATGGTCACTCTGGACCTAAAGGATGCTTACCTGCACATTCCTCTCAGGCCCTCCCACAGGAAGTTTCTGCACTTCACTGGCCACTCCTCACACTTTCAGTTTACAGCCTTGCCCTTTGGCTTATTTACGTCTCCCAGAGTATTTACAAAGTGTTTGGCCCCAGCCATTGCCTACTGCAGAACCAAAGGAGTCCAAATCTACCCTTACCTGGACAACTTTCTCATTCTGGCAGAATCAGAGTCCACCCTAGAAACCTATCTCAAGTTCAGCATGTCTCTCCTTCACAGCTTGGTCTTCACCCTTAACCTACAGAAATCCCCTCTTCTTCCTTAGCAGGACAAAGTCTTCCTAGGCTGCAGGTTCAGAACAGACCTGATGAGATCCTTTCTCCCACTGGAGTAAGTGCAGTCTCTCCCCACCCATTTTGAAAGCCTACTTTCAGAATCTCATCTCTCTGCAAGACAATTTCTGCAAGTCCTAGGTCTCATGGCAGCTACTATTCCCATGTTCCTTTTAGCCAGGATGCACATGGGAAAATTCTAGTGGTACCTAAAGAATGTGTCGTCTCAGAGCCACCATCCACTAGACAAACTTATTTCCCTTCTGCCCTGCTTAAAAATAGAACTGAAGTGGTAGATTCAGCAAATCATACAGAACCAAAGCATTCCTCTTCAACCCCCCCCCCCACCACCACTCAGTCCATACACACAGATGTATCAGACCTAGGGAGGGGGCAACGTTAAAGGACTTCAGATAAAACAGCATTGGACCCCTGCCCTGCAAAAGCAAAACCTTGTCAGAGAAATTACTGCAGTCTTGCTGGCTCTGAAAGCTTTCCTTCCCATCTTTCGTCCAGGGCTGCTCCACATTGTGACAGACAGCAAAACTGTCATGTAGTAACTCAGCAAACAAGGAAGGACAAAGGCATACCACTTATGCCGGATAACCCTCAAAATCTGGGATCTAGCAGCCAATCACAACCTTTTCCTGCAGGCCTCTTAGTTCCCTCTTTGGAAAACAAGCAAGCAGACTTACTCAGCAGAACATCCTCTCAACAACACGAATGGATGTTGCACAGGAAATCCTGCTTGGACATCGTCCACCAGTGCGGCACACCTCAAGTGGATCTGTTTGCCTCCCCCCCAGAACAGACAACTAAATAAATTCTCCACCAGGGATCACACTCCACTTGCCTGGAGGGTGAATGCCTTCAGCTTTCCATGGAAGGGAATGTTCCTGTATGCCTTTCCTCCCTTCCCTCTAATACAAAAGGTCCTTCTGAAGATCAAGAAGGACCAACCAAAAATCTCGCTGGAAACTCCCTGTTGGCCAAGGCAACACTGGTTCCCCCTTCTTCACTCCCTAGCCAAGGGCAATCACCACAAGTTACCCCACAAGGTGGACCTACTCACAACAAAAGGGAGCTCTCATTTACTCCCAGCTGCTTTTGCTTCATCTAACTCTTTGGGTGATCAACTTCTGATCCCTTTCAGACAGCTTTACTCAGAGGATGTGCTCTCAGTCTTGAGGTAGGCCAGGAAACCATCTACTAGGAAAAACTATTTGGCAGAGATTCTCAAAATGGTGTTCCCTTTAAGAAAAGGGATCCTTTTCGGGTGGATCCCTCACTTGTCCGTAGTTGTGTATGTGAGCTCATTAAAGGACTAGCATATTCTTCAGTTCCACCTTTCTGCCATTTCAGCCTGCTTGCCTTTACAGCCACCACTGCTTTCCAGACTGGATGTTAAACCTTTCCTGAGAGGGGTTCTTGCAATATCAGGCCACCAAGAAAACCCATCCCTCCTCCCTTGGATCTCAATTTCGTGCTGGAAAACCTCACCTTACCTCCTTTTGAGCCAGCAAGCACATCTTCTTTACAAATGTGCACATGGAAAACCATTATTTTAGTGGCTATTGCCTCTGCTAGAAGTGTGTCTGAACTACAGCCCCTCATGGCTTGTCCTCCTTACACCACCTTCTACAATGACAGGGCGACCTTGTGCACAAACCCTTCCTTCATGCTCAGTGTTGAATGAACTATCCTTAAACCAGTCCATTCACTTACCTACTTTCTTCCCTTCTCCATCTAATACCGCAGCGATGATCCTTTATTCCCTAGATGTGCACAGACAACTGACAATGTTCGTATTTCACTGTTGCAGTCATTACACTTGGGTTATCCTGCTGGCAGGCTGCCCGCAGTCGGCCTGAATCCCAAAGTCCTGGTCCGGCGTCGGTTAATGTCGCCTCTTCCCTGATGTCAGTGCACCAGGGGTATAAAAGATGCAGCCGACGCCATTTTCTTCAGTCTTTCTTGCCGCGCAGTGCCCGAAGCAAAAGCAGTTCGCAAGTGCCAGTCGGCCAACTGCTGAGATTTTCAAAACCGAATTTCAGATCCAAAGTCTTCATTAAAGATAAGTACCCCGTTGGGGAAACTTTTTTCTTGCTCCAGACCGATGTCAGAAAAAGTTAACAATTGTATTTCTTGTGGGAAGCAAATACCTCATAAGGATTTTCATTCTTACAGTATTCCTTGCCTAGGCCCTGACCACGACATTGCTAGATGTCGGTTTTGTGCTAGATTTAACCAATGCACCCAATGCACTATTAAGCGCCTGTTCCATTTTGCCTTTCATTACTTTGTCCGAAAATTTAATTATATAATGCCGTTGGAACAGCTGACGACCGGAGTTTATAAAAAACGCAAGGAAAAGGGCAGGCATCCGAGGTCCAAAACCGACGACGAGGCCTCCGGTAGGTCAGTCGACGGTTCTCAGTGAGGCGTTTTCGCAGCCCCTGATACCCGCTACCTCAGAGCCACGGGCCACTTCCGACTCCCACATGGAGCATACTAGGCCTCTGGATACTCAAGGTATTGGACATTCGGAAACTATTCCCTCAGATGGATCCGGAGCCGCTGATCAGGCATCGGCTTCTGAGGGTGTTTTCAGACCTACTAATTTATATGTTAAGCCAACCTCAGCTTCAAAGGCAAAGACTAAAGCATCTCTAAAGACAAAGAAACAAGTACAGCATTCTCCTGCACAGACTTCCATGCCTAAAAAACAGATGCTTAAAATGGCCGAAGACCTAATTACTTTGATCAGGGGTTCCCATCCCCCTCCAGATAAGAGGCCTAGGCAAGAGAAGGAATACGAGTCTTCAGATCAGGTTTCCATTTCCTCTGATTCCTCTTCTGAACAGGGATACTCCCTTCCTCCCTATGAGGATTCTGATGCTGAAGAGTCTATTCCTTCAGCCTCTCCTCCTGAGGATTATTCTTTTGGGGAAACCCTTCACACTGTGAGGGAGCACTTTCACTGGGAGAGCCAAGAATACTCAGAATCTAAGAAAAGGCTCAGAGACTTTCTTTTACTACCTCAGCACAGACCTCTTGCTATTCCATCTGTTCTAGACATAGTGGATGATGTATTTTCAGAGTCCGGCCTGTCTCCTGACTCTTTACCCCCTGCACCGGTTAAGCCAGACAGGTACTACAGGGTTCCAAATTCCCAGAAATTTCTATATAAAAACCCTGCTGCTGACCCAGAAACTATATCTCAGGGTCCCAAAGGGGTCAAGGCTTCCACTGCAAAAAACCCTGTCCCCTCCGATAGGGATTCTAGGGCACTGGACAGATGGGGGAAAAAAGTTTACACTTCTGCTGCCTTGGCTGTAAGGGCTTTAAATTGTCAGTTTCATATGCTTAAATATCAGCAATATCTAATGTCACTGCTAAAATGGAAAATGTTGACAAATTATGAATGTGCAGATAACAAGGAAATGCAGGATTTATTGCATGCAGCTGAACAAGTGGGAAAACATACTTTGCAATGTGGTTTTGATTCACTGGAGGCCTCTTGCAGGGCTGCTGTTATGTGTACTGTCATTAGAAGGCATGCTTGGTTAAAGGAACAAAATCTGCCTGATCATGTTAAAGCAAAATTATTGGATGCTCCTTTACAGCATACTTTATTTGGTGTTAAGGCAGAAGAGGTGTTGAAGAAAATGGGGGATAAAGTGAAATCTATGCAGACAGTTAAGGATTTCTTACAGGTACAACCACCCAGATTTAGCAGGAAATGGCCTTCAAAGAATTGGTCCTTTCCAGTGTCAGACAGGCCACAAAGAGGCAGATACAGACGCCCTAGAGGCAGATCCTAGCCCCAAGGCTCATACAGGCCTAAACAATGGGGTGCTTCTTCCTCCAAAAGCGGGGAAGACAAATCACAGCCATATAGAAAACAGTCTCAATGACTTTCCTCTGACAATACCAAGCACTTATCTTTTGGCAGCTCCCTTAGGGGGAAAACTAGCAGTTTTTTCACAAAATTGGCATATAATCACCCAGGACAAATGGGTCTTGAATATAGTGTCCCAGGGGTACAGGTTCCACTTTCACACCCTGTCAAAGGCAAAAGGTATGCCAGACCTGCCACAAAATCAATGGGCAGAGGCACAAAAACAAGTTACATCCCTCATGGACATGAGGGCCATTTAGCGAGTACCACAGCAAGAGCAGGGACAAGGATTTTACTCCAGACTTTTCCTAGTACCCAGAAAGGACAAAGCCTGGAGACCAATACTGGACCTGTCTATTCTAATCACTTTTCTGGAAGTTCCAAAATTCAAAATATTGACTCTGCAGCAGCTTCTGCCCATGCTGGGCAAGAAGGCTTGGCTTGTAACTTTGGACCTAAAAGAGGCATACCTGCATGTCCCAATCAGAAATTGCAGACAATACCTCAGATTCATAGCTGGATCAATGCACTACCAATTCTCTGCACTGCCCTTTGGCTTATCTACTACGCCCAGGGTCTTCACAAAATGCCTGGCACCAGTAATTGCTTTCTGCAGACAAAGAGGAATTCAAATATACCCTTACTTGGACGGCTGCCTTATTCAAGCAGAGAACAGACATTCTACTGAAGCATCTGGCGTTTGTAAAAAGATTGCTAATTTGCCTAGGGTACACGGTAAACGGAAATAAATCAAAACTAGTGCCCTCTCAAGAGATAATATTCCTGGGTGCAAGCTTAAATACAACTGCCCAGATGGTTTATCTCACTCCAGACTTCTTACTTCGAAATGTTGGCAACAAAGACCCAGTTATCTGCAAGAAAAATTCTGCAGGCTTTGGGCTTCATGGCTTCCTGCATTCTACTCATTCCATATGCAAGACTGCATATGAGGAAACGACAATGGAATCTAAAAAGTGTTTGGACTCAACATTGCCACAGCCTGGAAACATTAAATCTGAAGTAGGGACTTCATTTGTCAGCAACCTGTGGGTCTTGGATCCGATATCGGATCCGAGCCGGTAACTTGTTTCATAGCTAATGGATCTGAGCTCCTAGCTCCTCCCCTCACCCATAATCCCCTGCCAACCCTCCATGACCTCAGATCTAGTTTGCCGCGCTTGTGGATGGCTGGATTTTTGAGCTCTTAGCGAGCATTGTCAGTTAAGTGTATTTTTCTTCCACTTTCTCCTATCGTTATCTTTAAAAAGTGTGTAAGAGTCAGGTTCCCTGTATTTTATATTTTTTTTATATAGTTTTTTCCCCTCCCTTCGCTGGCCGTTAGTGAGTGTGTGTGTGTTTATGTTTTGGGGCCTGTGTGTTTGTGTAGTACTTGTTTTTTTCCTCAAAAATGGCTGAGGCCCCAAAAGCCATTTTTCTAAATGTACTGAGTGTGGCCATAAGCTCTCCCCGGCTGATGGCCACACTCGGTGCGTTCTGTGCCTTGGGGTTGAACACCTCTCCTCAGGCTGTACCATTTGTGCAGCGTTCAACCCCAGGGCACTGAAAGAGTGGAGGTCGAAGCTGGTCCTGGCGGGACTTTTGCCCCCGGACTCTGCTTCGGCCCCCGCTCCCCCCGTGGCACTACCACAGGCTGTGGTCATTGCCACTCCTGCCCCCCTTCCCCCGGCTGGGACTCAAACTCCCGCTAAAGCGCCGGAGGACAGGGAGGCTAGGAGTGAGAAACAGAGGGAGAAGCACCACAAGCGGCGGGCCGAGGCCTCTGCTTCGGCCCCACCGGCTAAGCGGGCTTCTCCCTCCACAGCTTCTAGGTCTCCTCCTCCTCCTCGGCTCCAATCTCCTTGTTTCTCCCCAGAACCCGAGGAGGAGGAGGCCCGATCTCCATTGAGGTCATAGAGTCTGCATTCCAGGCCTGCCTCGGTGGCCTCATCGAGATCAACTTACAGTATGTCAGATGCAGACTTGGACCGGATGATGCGAAGGTTCATCCAGGCCCAGCTGCAGATGGGAGTGCTCTTGCCCCCCCCCATTCGGGGGGGCGCTCGACACCCTTTTTTGCTCCAATTGCTGCTCCTCCGACCCACTACCCGGGTTCGGAGCGTTCGGAGCCGGGTAGCGTCGGAGCCGGGGGTGGGTCGGCGCCACTGCCGTGCTGGTACTTCGGATCCGACCCTGCCCTCGAGTCTGTCAGATCCGACCTCTCGGAGCTGTGGGCCGAGCTTCGGATCCGAGGGATTCAGTGTGCCTTTGGCTCCGTCCAGGTCGGAGCACACTGGTCCTTTGGATCCGATGGTCTCGGCGCCGGCTCCGATCCCTTCATCAGATCCGAGTGGGAGTCGGCTCTCGGAGCCCAGGGAGAGTGGTTCCCCCTCGGCCTTCGATGTAGTGGAGAGGGCTCTGTCGAGAGCATCCGGACCCCCGGCCCTTGTCTCGGCTCCACCTTGCACTCCCTCTCTGCTGGGCCAGGCTTCCATCACCCGGCCACAGGGACAGCCTGCTTCGATGTCCCAGGCTGTTCCATTGGAACAGGATGTTGCTGGCGAGACCTCCTCGGACAGCCCCCTCGAGGAAGTGCCTCTCAAGCACAAGTGCAAGAGGAGGCACGTGGACTCCCCTGAGTCCTTAACTGAGGACACGGACTTGGATGAAGGGGAAGGCTCCCCAAGATCACCCCCTGAGGATGTCTCCTTTGGAGACATCGTGGAAATGCTTAGGATCAGAGGTGGGTGGTCTGCCCCTAAGGCTTCCTCCGATGAGTCCATGTTTCTGGAGGCATTCGAAGCAGGCCAGTCTACCTCTTGGGTGTCCCCTCTGGCCGACCCCCTGGTGGACCTTATTACCACCAGGGCGTGGAAGGACCTGGACACCATGGAGCCAGTCCCCTAAACTCCCGGACAGGATACTGAGCCCCCCGTAGATGCCATGTTGACGGCGGCAGCCACGAAGAGGGAACTAGCTCAGGAGAGCCCCTCAGTCCATCCACCGAGCAAGGAGTCCCGCTCGATGGATCGCTTAGGGAAGCGAGTTTTTAGTTCAGCGACCTTTTCGGTAAGGTCTCTGAACTATATGGCACACGTCATCAGGATGCAGCGGGATCTTATCAAAGAATACGCTGCCTCCCCCCCCCTGAGTCCATGTCGGCAGAGGACAAACAGTTGTACTCCACCCGAATGGCCACTCTGAGATCTATTTCGAATACCTCTATGTGGCTATTGTCCCACGCCACTGAGGGAGCTGCTAGAGCTAGCGGAGCGGGCCTAGTCTTGAGACGTCAGGCCTGGCTCCGGCATTGTGTCTTTGCGGAGCCTTTTAAAGCGTCCTTTGCGAACGCCCCTTTCGATGGTTCTGCCCTGTTTGGCAAAACGGTTCGTGAGACACTAGTCCAGAGCGAGAAGGACGGGAAGACGTTGTCTGCAGTCGGAGTCCGCTTCTCTGCTCCCCAGCGGTCCTTTTCGAAGAACCAAAAGGGTCAGAAGAAGATGTGGTTCCGGAAATCGCAACACTCCCAACCCGCTCCGGACAACCAGTCCTTCCGTGGCAGAGGAGGACAGGGAGGACGCCGCCCCAGGGGCAGGGGGCTCCGAGGAACTTAGGGTCCAGAGAACCTTTCTCTGACCGGCCCACGCAGCAGCCCTGAAGGGTTGCCCGGCTGCTCCACTCTGGAGGCAGTCTGGGGGCGCTTCTCGGAGCACCTAGCGGCATGGGAGTCCATCACGACAGACCGCTGGGTGCTTCGAATTATATCCAGAGGGTACAAAATTCCAGTACTTCATTCATTCATTCATTCATTTATTTATTTATTTTACATTTGTTGACCGGGCTAGTCTAACTGGATATATGTCCATTTTCAGTAGAGGCCTGAGGAGAAAAGCTCCGAGACAATAACAAGGACAGAAACAAAGAAACATTTATACAAATAGTACAAATAATAATTTTTTTGTTTTTTTAACAGCCAAAAAAGAAAAAGTTCTAGTTCAGTTTCAGTAAGCAAAAAAATACAAAAAGTCATAATGGGGAGATAAAAAAAAAAGAGAGCAAGAAGTATTTAAACTTGCCATATAAAGAAGGTAGAGGAGTTTCAGCAAAAGAAATCAAGTTTGAGAGTTAGAGTTAGAAAGAGGAGAAAATAAGTATCAGTCAGGCTGAGAGCAGGGGCAAAGCCATTTGGTTTTCATGAAGTTTTTCAGCTGATTCTTGAAAAGGTCATGTCCCCAAATTCAAGAACCTCCCCGATGTACCACCCAATCAGAGGGAGGCTGCAGCCGCAGAAATTCAGCAGCTGCTAGAAAAAAGAGCCATCCAGCCCACGCCCCAGGACCAGCTTGGATTAGGGTTCTACTCCAGGTACTTTTTGGTGCCAAAAAAGACGTGGGACTCGAGACCAATTCTAGACCTGTCCTGTTTGAACCTGTCGGTAACCAAGGAAAAATTCCGAATGGTCACTCTTCAATCTATTCTCCCCCTTCTAAGGGAGAACGATTGGATGTGCTCTATAGACCTCAAGGATGCGTACTACCACATTCTAATGGACAGACGATCCAGGAGGTTTCTCCGCTTCCGGCTGGGAGCCAGTCACTACCAGTTCAGGGTCCTTCCCTTTGGCCTCACCACAGCCCCCAGGGTGTTCACCAAGGTGTTAGCAGTGATAGCGGCCCACCTGAGACTCCAGGGAATGCAGGTCTTCCCGTACCTGGACGACTGGCTCCTGACCGCCCCAACAAGGCATCTACTTTGCTCAGCCAGAGATTTCTTTCTCCACCTAGCCCCCCAATTAGGCATCACCATCAATGCCGACAAATCTTTTCTGGCCCCGACACAATGTCATAGAATTTATAGGAGCCAGAATAGACACCAGAGATCTACGAGCCTTCCTGACGTTGGAACGACTACGGAATTTGCAACTTCATGTGCAGGCCATCCTCCAGTCAGAAGCACCACCGGCAGAATTGGTCCTGAGGGCGCTGGGCTCCATGGCGGCAGCGATAACGCTCCTTCCATGCGCCCGTCTGAACATGAGGGTACTGCAGTGGACCCTTCTAGTGCAATGGTCCTTTCTGTCCTTTCCTCTCCATCACCCCATCGCTATCAGCAAGGCTTGCAGGAGGGCCCTATTATGGTGGCTTCATGCTCCGGATCTCCATACGGGCCGACCCTTCTGCACCTCTCCCCCACTCGCCACCGTGACCGCGGACGCCTCCCGCCTCGGGTGGGGGAGGCATTATTCAGGCAGGACCGTCCAAGGCACGTGGAACGATACAGAGACCTCCCTGCATATCAACGTTCTGGAGATGAGCGGTGCTGTACGCGTTGCAAGCACTTCAGAATCTCCTCCCCTTAGGAACTATTGCAATTCAGTCGGACAACATGTCTGTTGTCTGGTATATCAACAAACAGGGGGGAACCAGGTCTTACCCTCTATGCCGCGAAGCCATGAGAGTGTGGGAATGGGCGATTTCCACCAACCGCTTTCCGATTGCAATGCACATTCCGGGGCGGGCCAACATCCTAGCGGACAAACTCAGCCGCACCCTTCTTACCCCTTACGAGTGGTCTCTCAACCCACTAGTAGCAAAGCAGATATTCGCATTATGGGGGCAACCTTGCTGCGATCTTTTTGCCTCTCCCTCAAACACCAAATGCGGCAATTTCTTCGCTCTGATTCCCCCTCCAGGGGAAACTCCAAGAGACGCTCTGGTGTATGCTTGGCCGCCCGGTCTACTTTATGCCTATCCTTTTCTACCCCTGATGCTACAGCTCTTACAGAAAGCCTTGCGGTTGGGGAGCAGGATGATCCTCATTGCTCCATTCTGGCCTCGGCAAATTTGATTCCCTGACCTGTGGTCTCACCTAGTGAATCCCCCCTGGATTCTGGATTCCAGTCCGGATCTAATTTCCCATCCGTCGGGCTTGCCGACCCCAAATCTGGACAGTCTGAAGCTGACAGCTTGGTTGCTCCAGTTCCACTCCTAGTTAGGACTCCCGGTATCTCTTCACCAGTCAAAGCCATCCTCGTGGCAGCGCATTAACCTTCCACTAGGAAAGTGTACCGCAGTAAATGGAAATGTTTCTCCGTCTGGGCAGCGCACCATAATTTAGATCCCTTTACGGCTCCTCTTCCATCCATACTAGACTTCCTAACTGGACTTTTTCAGGAAGGCGCTAGTTGCTCAACTGTCAAAGTACAATTGGCTGCCATCTCCCATTACCATGTGGGACATGACACAGGGCCCTTGATGTCGACCAAATTGTGTAAAACCTTTCTCAAGGGCACCTTTTTGCTCAGACCCCCTATAAAAGAAGCCGTACCCCCTTGGGATCTTTCACTAGTTCTTCAAGCCCTGACTGCTCCACCTTTTGAACCTGCCTCTTCAGTGGATCTCAAATACTTGTCCTGGAAAACAGCATTCCTTGTAGCCATTACTTCAGCGAAAAGAGTTTCGGAGCTTCAAGCCCTTTCTGTGAAACCTCCTTACTTGATTTTTCATCCGGACAGAGTGTACCTCAGGACCAATCCCTCCTTCCTTCCCAAAATAGCATCAGAAACCAATATAAATCAGTCCATAAATCTACCGGTCTTCTTTCCTAAATATCAGAATAAAGGAGAGTACAAGCTGCATTCATTAGATGTTCATAGGCAGCTGCGTTTTTATACTCATAGGACTGCTGGTCACAGGCAATCCGACCAGCTGTTCATTTCTTTTGCCAAATTTAATTTGGGGAAAGCAGTATCAAAAATCTCCTTGTCATGCTGGATTTCCCAATGTATTCTTTTAGCGTACCAAGAGACCCGCACCTGAAGGAGTTCGCGCACATTCCACTCGTTCCATCTCTACTTCTGCTGCCTTCAAATCTAGAGTTCCGTTGGATGATATTTGTTCGTCAGCCACTTGGGCCTCATCTCATACGTTTATTAACCACTACAAACTGGACGTAATTTCTAGAGGGAGAGCATCCTTTGGCTTTGCGGTGCTCCGCAATATCCTTCCATGATGGCCACCCAAGATTCAGGTAGCTGGGGACTCTGTCCCACAGGTTGCTGACAAATGAAGTCCCTACTTCAGATTAAGTTATGTACTCACCATAACGTTCCATCTGAGTAGGTGGCTTCATTTGTCTGCAACCATCCCCCCCTCCTTCCCCCTGGCCTTCAAAATGGATCTATGTGAGTTGTTTTATTGGAATACCCTTTTTGGGTATCTATAGAGGGGCAAACTTGATCTGAGGTCATGGAGGGTTGGCAGGGGATTATGGGTGAGGGGAGGAGCTAGGAGCTCGGATCCATTAGCTATGAAACAAGTTGCCGGCTCGTATCCGATATCGGATCCAAGACCCACAGGTTGCAGACAAATGAATCCACCTACTCGGATGGAACATTATGGTGAGTGCATAACTTCTTATTACCCTCATTCCCTGCCTGCAAAAGGAGTTTCGATGGGCACAAGCCTGTCACCACAACAAGGGACAGCCATTCACTCTACCCACGGCCAGGCCAACACTAACAACAGATGCATCAGATTATGCTTGGGGGGGGCACACATGGATGGAAAATGTGTTCAGGGAGCATGGCCAGCAAGCCAAATGCATCTTCATATCAATCAAAAAGAGATGCTAGCTTTTCAGAATGCCCTGACAGCCTTCAAGGATCTACTTCATCCAGGACAACTGCTGGTAAAGACGGACAATACTACAGTCATGTGGTACATAAACAAGCAGGGAGGCACACATTCCTACCCCCTCTGCAGACAAGCTATGACTTTGTGGAACACAGCATTGACTTATCAAGTACACCTGCAAGCACAATTCCTTCCAGGAAAGACAAATACTCTGGCAGACGAACTAAGCAGAAATCTCAAGGATCCACACGAGTGGAAACTAGATCCACAAATCTTCAGCATGATAACAAGGAAATGGGGATGCCCAGACATAGATCTATTTGCCTCCTCGCACAACTGCCAACTACAGAGATTCTGCACAAGGACTTATCACAAACAAGCATGGAAAGTGGGTGCCCTATCATTCAGCTGGAAAACCCTTACAGTGTATGCCTTTCCTCTACTGCCTCTCCTCCCCAAGGTACTCCTAAAGGTCAGACAAGAGAAGCCAAAAATGATATTGATTGCCCCAGACTGGCCACGCCAGCACTGGTACCCAATCCTAAAGAGCTTGTCTCAAGGCCTAGCCTGGACATTACCCCCAATTCCTCATTTGCTGACCCAACAAAACAATCAGATCCTGCACAGCCAACTCAGAACCCTAAATCTGGCTGCATGGCTGATAATTTAACCATTCAGAACACACCTCTCTCTAAAGCAGTTATGGATGTTATTTTGGAGGCCAGGAGGCCCAGCACCAGAAAATCTTATACAGAAAAATGGAAGAGATTCTGTGCTTGGAACCAGGCACAAGGAATGGACGCTCTTGTACCAAATATTTATCAGATTTTACAATACCTAACAGATGCTGGACAAAGGCCTATCCTTTTCATCAATTAAGATCCATGCCTCTGCCATTTCAGCTCATTACAATACGGATCCACCTATTTTTTCACATCCACTGCTAAGGCAGTACCTCAGAGGGGCCAAAAACATAAGACCTCCAAGGAGAGCTCCAACACCTGCATGGGACCTCAGTTTTGTCTTGGAAAAGCTCACACTGCCTCCTTTTGAGCCAGCCAATACAGTTGAGATAAAATACTTATCATGGAAAACAGCTCTGCTCCTAGCAATAACCTCATCAAGAAGAGAGTTATAGGCACTAATGGCTGTGGAACCTTTTACTATTTTCCATCCGGACAGGGTTTCTCTAAGGAAAAACCCAACATTTATGCCTAAGGTAGTATCCAGTGTGGCTCTTAACCAAACCATTAATTTGCCTACCTTTTATCCAAACCCACAGAATAAGGGGGAGAGACTTCTGCATTCTTTGGACATACACAGACAGCTATGCTTCTACTTGGACAAAACTAAAGCCTTCAGAAAGACTGAGCAACTCTTAGTGGCATATGCTGCAGGATCGCAAGGAAATGCTATTTCAAAGCAGATTATTCCAAAATGGATAGGCCACTGCATTCGTTTTTGCTATTCACAACATTGCAAATCAGTGCCTAAGGGCTTTCGGCCACATTCAAACAGAGCAGCAGCCACTTCAGCAGCCTTCCACAGAGGTGTACCAACCAAGGACATTTTGGAGGCTGCAACTTGGACTTCAGTGCACACTTTTACAAAGCACTGCCACTTACCTCTTTACTCTAAATCCAGAGCAGGCTTCGCCACTGCAGTTCTGCAGGGCCTCATAGCCACTCCTAATTCTATCTAGGCCCAGCCACCCAACCTCAGCTTTGGGATTCAACCCAAGTGTAATGACTGCAGCAGTGAAACACGATGAATATAGTACAGATGTTCATCGTGTTACACTGCTGCAGTCATTACACTTGGGTTATCCTGCCATCAGGCGTCCCGCAGTCTGTCAGAGTTCCAAAGTCTTGGTCCGTCGTCGGTTGCTGTCACTTCTTCCCTGACGTCAGTGTGCCAGGGGTATATAAGATGCATCCGACGCCATTTTCTTCAGTCTTTCTTGCCGCACAGTGCCCGAAGCAAAAGCAGTTCGCAAGTGCCGGTCGGCCGACTCTTGAGATTTTCGAAGTCGAATTTCAGATCCGAAGTCTTCAATAAAGCTAAGTACCCCATTGGGGAAACTTTTTTCTTGCCTCAGACCAATGTCAGAATATTTCTTGTGGGAAGCAAATACCTCATAAGGACTTCCACTCTTACTGTATTCCATGCCTAGGCCCTGATCACGACGTCACTAGTTGTCTGTTTTGTGTCAGATTTAACAAACACACTATAAAATGCTTTGCACTACTTTGGCCGAAGGTTCAATTATACAATGCCATCAGAACAACCGACGTCCGCAATTCATAAAAAACGCAAGGACAAGGATAAAGACAGGCATCCGAGGTCCAAAACCGACAATGAAACCTCTTCTAGGCCAGTCGCCGGTTCTCAGTGAGGCGCTTTCGCAGCCCCTGACACACGCTACCTCAGAGCCACAGGCCGCCTCCGACTCCCACGTGGAGACAGCTAGGCCTCTGGAAACTCAAGGTATTGGGCCTACGGAAACTAATCCCTCAAATGGGTCCGGAGCCACTGAGCAGGCACTGGCTTCTGAGGGTGTATTCAAACCTAAACATCTTTACATCAAACCGACTTCAGCTTCAAAGGCAAAGACTAAAGCACCTTCCAAAGCAAAGAAACAAACTCAAGAGACACGTGGTCAGGCCTCTATGCCCAAAAAACAGATGCTCAAAATGGCCGAAGACTTGATTACCTTGATCAGGGGTTCCCATCCCCCTCCTGAAAAGAGGCCTAGGCAAGAGACTGACTGAATCTTCAGATCAGGTTTCCATTTCATCTGATTCCTCTTCTGATCAGGAATATTCTCTTCCCCCCCCCTTTGAGTATTCTGATGCTGAAGAATCTATACCTTCAGCTTCTCCTCCTGAGGACTATTCTTTTGGGGAAACCTTACATACCATGAGGGAGCATTTCCACTGGGAGAGCCAAGATTTTTCAGAATCTAAAAAGAGGCTCAGGGATTTCCTTTTACTACCTCAACACAAGCCACTAGCCATCCCACCTGCGTTCGACATTGTAGATTATGTGTTTTCGGAGTCTTGTCTTACACCTGACTCCTTAACTCCAGCTGCTGTTAAGCCAGACAGATATTACAGGGTTCCTGACTCTCATAAATTCATTTTTAAAAATCCTGCTGCAGACCCAGAAACAATTTCTCAGGGTCCCAAAGGAGTTAAGGCATCTGCTGCAAAAAACCCTACCACCTCTGACAGAGATTCT
>NC_056736.1:603985573-604045573 GCF_019279795.1 Protopterus annectens
ATATATATATATATATATATATATATATATATATATATATATATATATATATATATATTGTTTACTTTATAATGTCGAGGTACTGAAAGGTCGAATTTCAGTATCTTGAGACTATAAAGTCGAATCTTCAAAATAGTGAAAGTGCATAATCTTGAATCCGGCTGTCAAATTCGCAGTTATGGCTTTACGTTACGTGATTTGTAGTGTATTGTGTGGATGGTGTCCGGTGTAATGAGTGGATCTTGGTGTAATTTAAGGTAAGTGAGAGTTTTGTAAGGGTTTTGGGTAGGTGTTTGAGTGTATGTGTGTGCGTTTGTAAGTTGTATGTGTGTGTTAGGAAAGGCAGGTAAAAGTATGAGTGTTTAAGTGTTGGATGGCGTGGTGTTTGTATATGTGCGGTGTGTGTGTGCTCGTGGGACTGCAGAATGTCTGGGTGTGAGTTTACTGTCTTTCTGTTTGTGCGATCTCGTTAGTATATATAAGTGGGGGGGTCTGGGAGGTGCATGGGGGGGGGCTTGTTTCCCTGCTTATATGTAGTGTAGGTTTGTAGATGTGTGGTGTTATGTTTGCGTGTTTTTATTTTTTTTTATAGTGTGGGTATTGTGGTGTATGTGTGGTGTGTGTTCGTGATTTGAAGTTTTGCGCTGTCCCTGTTTGGTGAATTCGACTTTATGATCTCGATATACCGAAATTCAACCTTTCAGTATTTTGAGATTATAAAGTGAATCCATGTGTGTGTGTGTGTGTGTGTGTGTGTGTGTGTGTGTGTGTATAGATATATATAAAATGCCTGATTTTTGTCATATAAAACAATGAGACCGCAATTAATCTTTCAAAACTTTTCCCACCTTTAATGTAACCTGTACGATTCAATTGAAAAACCATCAAATCTGTTTTGGAAAAAATGTAAAAAAAAAAAAAAAAAAAAAAAAAACGTACAGTACACTGGTTGCATAAGTGTGCAAACCTTTAACTAATACTTTGTTTATGGACACCCATAAACTAATAATTTGTTGTGTGTCCACACCCTTAAACTGATACTTTGTTGAAACATCTTTTGATTTAATTACAGCATTCAGTCTTTTTGGGTACACACCTGGCATCAATTAGAGTGACACTGATTAACCCCAAATGAAGTTCAGCTGCCTAGTAGGACCTTTACTCAGTTGCCTACTACAGCAAAAGCCGTGGTTCGTAGAGAGCTTACAGATCAGTAAAGGGATCTCATTTTTGAAAGGTATCATTCAGGAGAAGGGTACAAAAAAATGTCCACAGCATTAGGTATACCATGGTACACAGTGAAGACAGTTATCAAAAAGTGGATAAAATATGGGATAACAGTGACTTTGCAAAGAACTGGACGCCCTTCCAAAATTGATGAAAAGAGTAGACGAAGACTGGTCAGGAAGGCTGCCAAGAGACCTACAGCCACACAGAAAGAGCTGCAGGAATTTCTGGCAAGTACTGGTTGTGTACTGTATGTGATAATAATCTCCCGTATTCTTCATATGCCTGGACTATGGGGTAGTGTTGCAAGATGGAAGCCTTTTCTTACACAGAGAAACATCCAGGCCCAGCTAAAATTTGCAAAACAATACATCAAGTCTCCCAAAATCATGTGGGGAAAATGTGTTATGCTCTGATGAGACGAAGGTTGAAGTTTTTGACCACAATTCCAAAAGGTACTTTTGGCTCAAAAACAGCACTTCGCATTACCAAAATAATACCATCCCCACTGTGAAGCATGTTGGTGGCAGTATCATGCTTTGGGGTTGGTTTTCTTCAGCTGGAACTAGGGCTATAGTCAAGGGGTAGGGAATTGTGAACAGTTCCAAATACCAGTCACTTTTGGCCCAAACCCTTTATGCGTCTGCTAGAAAGATGATGAGGAATTTCACCTTTCAGCATGACAATGACCCCAAGCATGCATCCAAATCAACACAACACAAAAATGGCCTCACCAGAAGAAAATTAAAGTTTTGGAATGGCCTAGACAGAGCCCACCCTAAATCCGATAGAAAATCTGTGGGGTGAACTGAAGAGGGCTGTGCACAACAGATGCCCTTGCAATCTGACAAATTTGGAGCGCTTTTGCAAGGAAGAGTGGGCGAATATTACCAAGTCAAGATGTGCCATCCTGATAGACTCCTAGCCAGGAAGACTGAATGCTGTAATTAAATAAAAAGATGTTTCAATAAAGTTTTAGTTTAAGGGTGTGCACACTTATGCAACCAGCTTATTGTACTTTTTTTTATTTTTTATATTTTTCCTCCTAACAGATTTGTTTTTCAATTGAATTGTACAGGTTATAGGTCACATTAAAGGTGGGAAAAGTTCTGAAATGATTTATTGTGGTTTCATTTTTTTTATGTCACAAAAACCTGGTATTTTAACAGGGGTGTGTACACGGTTTTATATCCACTGTGTTTGTGTGTGTGTATGTGTGCATATATATATATATATATATATAGATATGTGGGTTACCTTCATTTGATCGACAGCCCATTTGACTGAAACTCATTTTATCGAATATTCATTTGACTGACAACCAGAAATTCAGTACACTTTAAGGCAAATAACAGGGATTGTTCCCCTCCCCAATGTCGTGCGACCCTGGAGTTGGTATATATAATTAGTTTCCTTTAAAAGAAGAAATTTACACAAAAAGTACAGATTTTGAACGAAAATATGTGGGGGGCTTCACACCCCCCTCAACTATATATACCAACTCCAGGGAGGGGGACAAATCCCTATTATTTGCCTTGAAATACTGGTTTTCTGTCAAATGCACTTTCAATCAAATGAGTTTAGATCAAATGATATTTCGATCAAATGAAGGTAACCCATATATATGTTATCTTTTGGCTTTTCCCGGTTATGGGTCGCCACAGCAGAACTCCGGTCTGCTAATGATTGGCAGTAGATTTTCACGGTGTCGAGTTGCCAGCTCGATGCAGGAACCTTCAACGAAGGCATGCCCATTCACGCATGTCTTTCAGAACGCCACTCGACCCACGGGGAGGACATGCAGACTCCACACAGAAGGCACTCCCCGCACACTAGCTGGGAATCGTGCATTGGTCCTGATTCTGTGATATTCAGTCTTTTCCTTGATGTTCTTCGTGTTTCACTGTTGCAGCATCACATTTGGGTTATCTGCTTGCAGTAGCTCTCTGTCAGCCTGATTAACAAAGTCTTGGGTCCTGCGTCGGTTGCTGTCTCTTCTTCCTTGACGTCAGGGGCATAAAATATGCAGCCGACACCATTACCCCAATCTTTCTTGCCGTGCGGTTCCCGAAGCAGAAGCAGTTCGCAAGTGCTGGTCGGCCGACTCCTGAAATTTTCGTTTTCGAGTTTCAGAACCGAAGTCTTCAACTAAAAGCTAAGTACCCCGTTGGGGAAACTTTTTCTTGCTTTTAACTGATGTCAGTGAAAGTAAATAATTGCATTTCTGTTGGAAAGCAAATACCTCATAAATATTTTCATTCGCACTGTATTCCTTGCCTAGGCCCTGACCACGATATACCTCGCTGTCAGTTTTGCGCCTTATTTAAACCACAAACTATCTGTTGTCAGTATATTTTCGCTTCTATATATTTTGGTGCTCGGTTTAGCTATCCTGATATGTCTTCGGTAAGCCATCCAACTACCGACATTCCGAAAAAGAGCAAAGATAGACTGAGACAGGCCGCCTAGGTCCAAATCTGCCAACGACGCTTCTCCTAAGCCAGTTCACTGGTACTCAGTGAGGCGCTTTTGCAGCCTCTGATACCTGCTACTTCAGATTTTCAGGCCTCTACTGGGACTCATTCGGAGTCCGGTATGTCCGAGATGCTTCAACTGTGGAACCTGCGGATGTCTCTACCTTGGATTGGTCCGGAGCCGCTGTGCAGGCACCGGCTTCTGAGGGTGTATTCAGGCCTACTGAGTTGCTTATTAAACCAACGCTTTGTTCTTCAAGGCCTAAATCTCGAACCATCCCTAGAAAACTGACACCCAGACCGTATGGTCAGGCCTCTATGCCTAAAAAACAAGAGATAAGAATGGCTGAAGACCTTATTACTTTAATTAGGGGAAGCCAACCTTCCCTCTCTAAGAGACCTAGGACTGAGTTTGCTTATGATACTTCTGACCAGGATTCTGAATTTTCTGTTTCCTCTGATGACCATGATTTACCCTTATCTACCTATGAGGATTCTGATGCTGAGGACTCTATTCTCTCTGCTTCTCTCCCAGAGGATTTCTCTTTTGGTTAAACCTTGCATACTCTCAGGGAGCATTTTCATTGTGAAAGTCATGATTTCTGTGATTCTAAAAAGAGACTTGGGGATTTCTTACTCCTGCCCCAGCACAGGCCTTTAGCCATACCTCCTGTACTAGACATTGTTGATGATGCCTTTTCGGAATCTAGCTTGGCCCCCAACTCTTTATATCTCTTGCTCCCAGAAAACCTGATAGATATTACAGGGTCCCTGACTCTCACAAGTTCCTTTTTAAAAATCCTACTGCGGATCCTGAGACCATTTCACAGGGACCGAAGGGCATTAAAGCTGCTAATGCCAGAAATCCTACCCCCTCTGATAGAGACTCCAGTACGCTGGATAGAATGGGGTAAGAAAGTATACACTTCTGCAACTTTGGCCATCAGGGCCTTAAACTGCAAGTTTTGTATGTTAAAGTATCAGCAGCATATTATTGGATTGCTTAAACAGAAAATTATGTTGATTCCTAATTGTGCTGAACATAAGGATTTACTGCATTCAGCTGAACATGTTGGAAAACATTCTTTGCAGTGTGGGTTTGATTCACTAGATGCATCTTGCAGGGCTGCTGTAACTGGGTCAGTACTTAGAAGGCATGCTTGGCTTAAGGAGCAATCCTTGCCAGATCATGATAAAGTGAAATTACTGGATGCTCCCTTAAACCAGGATCGCCTGTTTAGCAACAAGGCAGAATAAGTTCTTAAAAAGATGGAGGAAAAAGCTAAATCCATGCAAACTGTTAAAGATTTTTTACAAGTACAACCTCCAAGGTTTAGTAGGCATTGGCCTTCCAAGAATTGGTCCTTTCCTACCTCTTCCAGACTTTCTCAGTCCAAACCCAGATCCAGCAGAGCTCCCAGGCTTCAGTCCCAGGGTGCGCACAGGACTAAGCAGAGGGGGGTTCCACTTCCAATCTGGGAGTAATAAAACTCCCCCCTACAGTAAACTGTCTCAATGACTTCTTTTTAAAACTTCCAATCACTTCTCAACTGACTGCTTCTTTGGGGGGAAAGATTGCTCTTCATGCCAAGAACTGGGAACTCATTACCCAGGACAAAGGGGTTTTAAATAGTGTCCCAGGGATACAGATTTCACTTCCACATGTTGCCAACACCAAGCAGGTGGCCAGATCTACCTCCAAATCAGTGGGCAGAGGCCCAAAAGCAAGTACTTTTTTCTCTTAAGCATGGGGGCTGTTCATTTAGTACCAGAAAAGGAAAAGGGACAAGGTTTCTACTCGACTTTTCCTGGTACACAGAAAAGACCATTCATGGCATCCTATCCTGGACCTGTCTACTCTAAATGTCTTTTTGGTGATTCCAAAATTCATGATGCTAACTCTTCACCAGTTGCTCCCTATGCTAGGCAGAGACGCCTGGTTGGCAACACTAGATTTAAAGGAAGCATACCTGCACATCCCAATCAGGGAATCTTGCAGAAGATACCTATGCTTCAAAGTAGGCTACATGCACTATCAGTTCTCTGCACTTCTTTTTGGCTTATCTACTGCGCCCAGGGTATTCTCAAAGTGCATAGCTGCAGTCATTGCATTTTGCAGGCAAAGAAATATTCAAATATACCCATACCTGAACCGTTGTCTAATTCAGGCAGAAAGCCATGACATACTTTTGAATCATCTGGCCTTTGTACAAAGGGTACTGACTTGTCTGGGGTACACCATAAAAAAAAAAGAAATCACACCTGGTTCCCTGTCAACAAATTATATTCCTGGGAGCAAGCTTGAATACAACTTCCCCGATGGCTTTCCTCACACCGGAGAAACAAATTAATTTGACAACCTACTTCAAACAAGTGGCCACAAAAACCCTGCTATCTGCAAGGCAAATACTACAAGCCTTGGTTTTCATGGCCTTCTGCATCCTTCTAATTCCATATGCAAGACTGCATATGGGGAAAGTACAATGGTATCTAAAAAGCCTATGGTGTCAACATTCTCAGGATCTAGAAGCAATGATTCCTATCATACCTTGCCTACATCTAGAGTTCCTTTGGTGGGCAGAGGCCTGCCACCAAAACAAGGGACTACCATTCACACTACCCTTTGCCGCCCAAACCCTAACAGACGTATCAGACTATGCATGGAGGGCTCACCTGACTGGACGGTGCATTCAGGGCAAATGGAACACAAGTCAAATGCACCTGCATATCAATCAAAAAGAACTGTAGCTGTACAGAATGCTCTGACAGCCTTCAAGGACCACATTCTTCCAGTACAATTAATGGTCAAGACAGACAACAACACTTATGTGGTACATAAGCAAGCAGGGGGGAACCCATTCCTACCCCCTCTGCAGACTAGCCATGGCATTGTGGAACACAGCCTTTAGCTACCAAATGCATCTACAAGCTCAGTTCCTGCCAGGAAAACTAAATACACTGGCAGATGGACTATGCAGAAACCTCATGGACCCACACGATTGGAAACTGGAACCAAGGAATTTCAACATGTCAAGCAAATGGGGGAGCCCAGATATTGACCTGTTTGCCTCCCCACAGAACTATCAATTGGACAAATTTTGCACAAGGACTCCCCACAAACAGACATGGAAAGTGGATGCTCTGTCCTTCAGCTGGAAAAACCTATCAGTGTATGCCTTTCCTCTTCTGCCTCTGCTCTCCAAAGTACTACTAAAGATTAAACAAGACAAACCAAGGACGATTTTGATTGCACCAGACTGGCCACGCCAACACTGGTGTACCCCCCTCTTGTGTAGTGTCACTGTTGGCCCCATGGCACCTGCCTCAGACTCCTACCCTGCTGTCTCAGCAGGAGAACCAGATTCTGCACCCTCAGATTCAAACTCTGAACCTAGCAGCCTGGCTAATTTCCTAATTTCTCCTTTACTATCCCTCAGTAAAAGAGTGATGGATATCATTTTAGAGGCAAGGAGGCCTAGTACTAGAAAATCTTATGCTGAAAATGGAGAAAAATTCTGCGCCTGGAACGAATCTCAAGGGACGAGCACAGCAATGCCCAAGTTACCTCAGATTTTACAATACTTAACCGAGATGCTTCACAAGGGCTTGTCTTTTTCCTCCATCAAAATTCACGCCTCAGCCATTTCAGCTCATTATAACACAGAACCTCCCCTCTTCTCTCATCCACTGCTCAAACACTTCCTCAGAGGGGCCAAACATTTAAGACCACCCAGGAGAGCTCCAACCCCAGCCTGGGATCTTAACTTTGTATTGGAAAAACTCACACTCCCTCCTTTCGAACCAGCTGTTTCTGCAGATTTAAAATTTCTTTCTTGGAAATTAACTTTCCTTTTAGTAATCACCTCAGCTAGAAGGATATCAGAATTACAGGCCTTTATGGCAGTGGAACCTTACATCATCTTTCATGCGGACAGGGTGTCCCTCAGAACCAATCCCTCCTTTATGCCCAAGGTAGTATCCAGTGTGGCGCTTAATCAGTCCATCCATTTGCCAACCTTCTTTCCTAATCCACAGAACAAAGGGGAATGGATACTGCACTCCTTAGATGTGCACAGACAACTTAGATTCTACTTGGACAGGACTAAACCTCAAAGGAAATCTGAACAACTGCTGATGGCATTTGCTGCAGGGACAGGGGGAAGGCTTTTTCAAAGCAAACCATTTCTAAATGGATAGGCATTGCATTCATTTCTGCTATAAGTACCATGGAAAACCTGTCCCACGGGGGATCAGACCCCATTCAACCAGGGCTGCATCTACCTCTACAGCCGAAGCTGCTACCTGGAGTTCTGTACATACTTTCACCAAGCATTACCATTTGCCAATTTTTTCTAAGTCCAGAGCTGGCTTTGCCACTGCAGTCTTGCAGGGCCTTATAGCTGGTCCTAATGCTATCTAAATTCCTCCTACCATCCTTGGCTTTGGAAATCTACCCAAATGTGATGACTGCAACAGTGAAACATGAAGAGCATAGTACAGTTGTGTACACTTAACATAAATGTAGATGTTCGAGTGTATTCACTGTTGCAGTCCCTCCAGCCCCCTGATGACTTTTGGCTATACCTCTACTCTCCTTTACTACGCTTAAAAGCTTTTTGGTGGATTTACTTTTTTTTTGGAGGTATAACTTTTTTTTTATATATTTAATTGCTCCCTGTTAGGGGGGCACCTGACATCTGGGGTAAGAAAAACTGATGTAATGGCGTCGGCTGCATGTTTTATACCCCCGACGACGTGATGTCACTGAAGAAGAGACAGCAACAGACGCAGGACCCAAGACTTTGTTAATCAGGCCGACTGAGGGCTACTGCAAGCAGATAACCCAATTGTGATGAATGCAACAGTGAGTACATTTGAACATCTACATTTATGGTAAATGTACACAACTGTACTTTGCTGATGTGGCTGTGTACCATTCACCTATCCTGGCTGCGACGCCAGATCCAGTGAAGTCCTTCCTTAGATCACTGTTGCAGCATTCCAAAACTGTTGGATTATCTTGACAGATAATTTGGATGTCCACTTGGGGTACCAAAATCAAAATCTTCAGTACAGCCATACAGCTGATGTATGACCTAAGCCCGAAGATGTGAGGATACATAAGCAGACATACATGTGTAAGCCTGTAAAAACAAGAGAAAAAAATGGTCAGCTGAGAGGGGAGAGGGAAAAAGACAGTGGTCCTCAGTCCATGAAGAAAAGATAGGCAGAAACAAAAAGGGGATGTTAGGGTGGGAAAGAATACTGCAGCAATGATATGTAGGGCCTCAACTGTTAAGATTAAATTCTTGCACAACTGTACTGTCATTCCTTAGTTTTTAGATCACTGTTGCAGTATGCCAAACTGTTGTTTGATTCAAAACTTTTGAAGTGAGAGGGGCGGATCGATGAGAATTCTGAGAACTGTGCTGTAACCCAGGGTGGATTTAACTGGTGAAGGTGACTGGATTTAGAGAAAGCGTCCTTTCTGTTTGATAAAGATATGCATAGAAGACTAAATAGCTGCTGCTTGGCTGGTTCTAGAATCAATCCTATTGTAAATGGCTCCAGATATGGTCACTGCTTTAGCAGACTGTGAATTTGCTGGAGAGGATAAGGATTTGCCTTGGCAAGTGTAGCAAAAGGTAATCGATGTGGAAATCCAGTTAGCAGTCATTCCCTCGAAACTGGATTCTCAAGCTAGGAGTCCTGAAAGGTAACAAACAGTTGGTCTGACTTGTAGATATATTTAGTATTTTATCCTGGTAGAATCGGTGTTGTCTATGCACATCTAGAGACTGTAGAATCCTTTCTCTCTTATTTTGTGTTGGGAAGAAGAAAAGATTTATGGTCTAATTAGGAGAACATCTACTGTTATGACAAGTTCTTACACAGCTGTACTTTCTCACCATAACTCTCCCTCATTGTGTCCAGTCTCCTTCATTTGGTATCCAGGAGTTGGATAGACACTTGCACTGGCTTGCTAAGCAGCCTTTGGTGTCTTGTGGGACTGTGAGGCTATATTGGGAGCATTGAGGAAGTAGTGTTAGATAAGATGGTGTAGACCTTCTTGCAGGCACAGAGTGACTGGGGGGATCATTCACTACCCCTCTGATCCGAGGATGGATAGAAGTGGCCACTCTGTTTTCTGGTTTCTGCTTCATTAGTTTGCCCTTCAGCAACGGTAATTCTAAATCTGATTCCATTGTGCTTGATTCTGTGTAGTGATGACTGTGAGGCTGCCTTCAGGTCTGGCTTTGAACTTCTATTTAACACCAGCCTGTTTGGACCAGGCTGTGTTCTGAAGCAGACTGTTGGGGGCTGGGGTTGACTCCAATCCTTTGGAACAGTCTGTGCCCCTTGGGGCCTTGGCCTTGGACATTACAGCTTTTGCCTTGGCCTCAAATCATTCTGGGTTGGCAGCTGGTGCTGTCCCTTGATCCTCACTTCAGAGGAGGTCCTTCCCTCCTTACATGTGTTTAGCGACTGAGGTTGCAGAATAGATTTTCTCTTTTTCAGGGGTTAAGAAATTATACTTCGTATCAGATCCAAACAGATCCTCCATTCTGCCTGGCATCTCTGTCAGCTGTCATCTTGTCCAGGGTCAACCTGCACTTTGAGGTGTTGAGCAGCCCCAGAGCCAGAGCACCCCTGAGGTTTTCCTGTCTCCTCCATTTTCCCTTTCACCAGAGGAGCACCGTCGTAAGATGAGGCACAAAGATTCCCTTCAAGAATCTTTGACAAAGAATTCTGATTTCTGCAAGGGGGAGGGTTCCCCTTAATTTACCCTTAACTATGCCTCTTTTGGCGACCTTTTAGAATTAATGAGACTGGAGGTTGGACGACCAAAACCTTCTTGCCCGAGGAGTCAGTTTTTCTTGAAGCCTTCAGTGCAGGCCCATGCCATGCCTGAGAGGTACCCTCTCCAGATGCTTTTGTCGACTTAATATGTAGTAGGGTATGGAGAGACCTGGACATGGTGGACTCCATGCCTGAAAGCAAAATAAGTTTTTGGCCCCACAAAGGGAGTGGGCATATTGGAGGAGGTGGCTTTGCAGTCAGTGATACTGTAGTAACTCCAGCTACCAAAACTTGGAGGCGAGTGCATCTGCTCATCCTCCAAGTAGAGAGTTTAGAGCATTGGACAGGTTCTGGAAGTACATATATGCTTCAGCCACCTTTGTTTTTGTGTACCGGACTACAATACATGCCTTAACCAAGTACAGAAAGACTTGATTAATAAGGTTACCAAGCCTGTAGCATTCCAGATGACAGTTGAGGCACACAAGTGTGTGGAGACTGCGAAGGCTACCATTCAGTCTATTTCAGATGTACGCATGTCCCTGTTATTTAGCACAGCAGATGGTATGGTCACGGCAGCTAATAACTGGCATTGTATTTTGCCACCATGCTTGGATGCACCTCTCTAATTTTGCTGAGAGCTTTAAGGTGTCCTTTTTGAATTTGTCTCAGCATTTTAACCAGGATGTATGTGGTGATAGTGCCCTCCAGAACAGAGGTGGGAATTTCAACCTATACATCACTAGGGCAGGAGCAATCCACAGTCACAAAGATTTATGGATTTCTTCTCTGAAGAACCCTTCCAGTACTCCTGATGGTTTGCTTGCCTGCTGTTCTCTGGAGGCAATGGAAAGGCTCTTGATACTTCACCCTCAAGCTTGGGAGGCAGTCACCAGAGATTCCTGATTGTTGAGTAATCCCCAGAGGCTACACTATTCCTTTTCAGTTTGTTCTAACTGTTCCTCAAAAATCCCTTCCAGGCATTTCACACCCAGAAAGGAAGAAGAATTAGAGATTCAAAAGCTAGCAAAATTAGTCATTCAAAAGGTACTACTAGACTGGAGGGGATGACCCAGGGTCTGTTCTTGATTTTTTGGTGGCAAAGAAAAGCAAGAACCTCAGACCCATATTAGATTTGAGCAAACTGAACCAGTTCATTAAACAGGCAATTCTAGATGGCAGTGTTAAAGTTCATTGTACCTCTACTGAGAAAGGAAGACTTGATGTGCTCGACAGACTTTAATGCATACTACCACACAAAGATAGACATTCCAGGAGGTTTTTGTTTTTTCTCCCTTGGAGGGGGGTGGGGGCAGTCACCATCTGATGTCCTTCAAGGATGCATCTGCAGTCTTTACAAATGGGTTGTCCTGTCGTCAGGCAGCCCTTTGGTTGGCCGGATTCCAAAGTCTGGGTCTGGCTTCGGCTGGTGTCGCACTTCACCCGACGTCATTGCGGCAGTTCTTCGGGTATAAAGGCATCAGCCGACGCCATTTTCCTCAGTCTTTCTTGCCGTGGCCAAGCAGAAGCTGTTCGCAAGTGCCGGTCGGTCAGATCCAGAGATTACTACTACCGAATACTACTTCGAAGACTTCTATAAAGCTAAGTACCCCGTTGGGGACTCTTTCTTGCCTCAGCCGATGTCAGAGAAAGTTAATAACTGTTTATCTTGTGGGAAACAAATACCTCATAAAGATTTCCACTCCTATTGCATACATTGTTTAGGCCCAGACCACAACGTAGCAGCTTGTCTAGCCTGTGCTTCTTTTAACCGACGGACGCTTAGACGTCGCTCGGACTTTGCTGAGCAGATTTTCGGCTCCGATTTTGCCTACATTATGCCATCGGATCCTCCGACTACGCAAATAACCAAAAAGTGCAACCGCGGTTAAGCAAACCACGAGTGTCTCGGTTTCGGCCGAAACCGAGCAAGCGGTTCTTTCTTCAGCCGATAACTTGCCTTCTACCGAGGCCTCTTCTATCCTGGTAGAAACTGCTTCTGAAATCCAACCTTCTGTTGCGATTTCACAGGATTTATCAGACACCATTCCCCTAGATATTTCTACCCCTGCACGTGGAGCTGCTAGGCCTCCTCCAGCTATGTCTATTAAGGCCTTTGCCAGGGCTAAAGCAGCCAAAGCATCAAAACCTGTGCCTGCCAAGCCCCCCTCTCACAGGCCCAGCACCAGCTCCCATATGCTTTCTTTGGCAGAGGATCTCATCTCTTTAATCCGTGGAGCCCAGCCTCATCCAGACAGGGCCTCTCTCCCTCCTCCAGAAAAGAGGCCTAGAGCAGAGCCCCCTGAGCCAGCAGCCACAGATGATTCCTCTGATGACTCAGAACATACAGACCCTCCTGAGGCTTCTTATTCTCCTTACGAAGACTCTGATGCTGAGGAGTCCATCCCTTCAGCCTCTCCTCCTGAGGAATTTTCCTTTGGGGAAACCTTGCATGCTATGAGGGAACAATTTCAGTGGCAGGGCCAAGATTTCTCAAACTCTAGAAAAAGGCTTAGGACCTTTCTACACTTGCCACAGCATAGGCCTTTAGCTATACCTCCAGTTCTATCTGTTGTTGATGATGCGTTTAATGATGCTTGCACTGCTCCTGATACTTTACCTCCGGCTCCTGCTAAGCCCGATAGGTACTACAGGGTCCCGGACACTCATCACCACTTATATAAGGCCCCTTTTGCAGATCCAGAGACTATCTCCCAGGGCCCTAAAGCTGTAGCAGCTACTTCTTCTAAAAACCCCCTCCCCTCTGAAAGGGAATCCAGGTCCTTATAGAGATGGGGTAAAAAAGTTTACACCTCTGCTACTTTGTCAGCTAGAGCTTTGAACTGCCAATTTCATATGATTCAATATCAAGAGTTTATGCTTGACCAGTTGACTAAAAGCTGTCCTCTGAAGAATCTTTAGATAAAAGTATGTTCAAGAAATGTTACATAACATACAGCAGGTTAGTAACCATTCTTTAAAATGTGGCTATGATGCACTGGAGGCTTCCTTTAGATCGGCCATGACTGGCACAGTTATCAGGAGGCATGCATGGTTGAAAGAACAGGCATTACCAGACCATGTCAAATCTAAGCTTTTGGATGCACCTATGGACAAGGTCAATTTATTTGGTGCCCCACAGCAGGTACTAAAAGATGGAAGAGAAAGCAAAATCTGTGCAAACAGTAAAAGATTTCTTACAAGTTCAACCTCCAAGGTTTAGCAGGAATTGGCCCTCCAAGAATTGGTCCTTTCCGGACTCCTCGAAGGCACAAAGAGGCAGGAATAGGCGCTCTAGAGGCAGAAACCAATCCAGGGGTGCCTACAGGGGTCGCCAGTGGCAGGGTAACAACCAACGAGGCACGGATACAGCCACCACCACTACAACAACTCAATCACAGTGACTTGGCGGTGGCACCGCCTACCAGGGAACAACTAGAAGCACCCTTAGGAGGAACGCTAACATTATTTTCAAGAAACTGGCACTGCATTACAAGAGAAAAATGGATTGTGCAGACTATAGACAAAGGTTACAGGTTCCATTTCCATACTCTACCAGGAAAGAGAGGAATGCCAAACCTACCACCTTCTCAAAGGACAGAAGCTCTAAAACAAATATCTCAATTATTAAGAATGCGAGCTGTGGAAAAGGTACCATTTATGGAGCAAGGGAAGGGATTTTACTCCAGGCTCTTCCTGGTACCAAGAAAAGAAAACAAATGGAGGCCTATTCTAGACCTGTCCGCTTTAAACACATTCCTCATTGTTCCAAAATTCAAAATGCTGACCCTACAGCAGCTTCTTCCCATGCTGGGCAAGGAGTCTTGGCTGGTAACTCTAGATCTCAAGGAGGCATACCTGCACGTCCCCATAAGACCAATTTGCAGAAGATACCTCAGATTTCTTGCAGGATCAGAGCATTATCAATTCTCAGCATTGCCCTTTGGCTTATCTACTGCGCCCAGAGTGTTCACGAAATGCCTGGCATCAGTAATTGCTCATTGTAGACTTCAGGGAATTCAAATCTATCCCTACCTGGACGACTGCCTGATACAAGCGGACAACAAAAACAAACTAACAGAAGACTTACAAAGAGTCATCTACCTGCTACAAGCCCTGGGATATACAGTCATTACAAAAAAGTCAAGGCTGATTCCATCCCAAAGAATAACCTTTCTGGGTGCAGAACTGGACACATCAAAACAAATGGCATTTCTAACTGCAGAAAAGAAAGAGCAACTCCCTCTCTACTTCTTGGCATTAACAAAGCAGAGCCATCTAACTGCAAGAAAAGTGCTACAAGCTCTAGGCTTCATGGCATCCTGCATAATACTGGTCCCTCATGCCAGGCTTCATATGAGAAAGCTACAGTGGTACCTAAAGAATTTGTGGTCTCAGCACAAGCACAGCCTAGAAACCAAAATTCCAATGATCCCATGCCTGAAGCAAGAGTTCTTATGGTGGGCTCAGGCCTGTCAATCAAACACAGGTCTGCCCTTCTGCAAAAGTCAACCAAGACAAGCCATCACGACAGATGCCTCAGACCTCGGTTGGGGGGCACACATGATGGGCAAGGGCATTCAAGGCCTATGGACTCAAGACCAGCTGCATCTGCACATAAATCTAAAAGAAATGATGGCAGTAAAATTGGCAATCCAGGCTTTCAGACCTCTTCTCCAAGAAGGCCAGTTACAGGCAATTTATGTACCAGGGAAGGAAAACATTCTAGCAGACATATTAAGCAGAACTACAACAGATGCCCACGAATGGATGCTGCATCCGGACATTTTCAAAACCATCACAAGAGAATGGGGATTACCACAAATAGACTTGTTTGCATCCCCATTCAATCACCAGTTGAAGAAATTCTGCACAAGGACTTACCACCCACTTGCTTGGAAGGTGGACTCCCTATCCTTCAGTTGGAAAAGCCTGACAGCATACGCATTCCCACCACTTCCTTTGATGCACAAGGTGCTTCTCAAGATCAAAGAGGAACGTCCGAGGATCATTCTGATAGCCCCAGACTGGCCAAGACAACATTGGTATCCACTGCTGAGGAGCATGTCCGGGAACAAATATGGACACTGCCCCTGATCCCATTACTGCTGACACAGAACAACTACAACATTCTGCATCCAAACCTAAAAACTCTGCAGCTAACTGCCTGGAACATTACATAACAGCAATTAACCCAAATTTATCCCAAAGGGTTAAAGACATAATCCTGGAGGCTCAGACCTTCAACAAGAAAGAATTATGCAGCAAAATGGAAAAGATATCTCATCTGGAGTACTGCAAAGGGGCAAGATGTGACACTGGTAAACATAGCCAACATCCTGGAGTACTTGGCGGAGCTCTTCCATACAGGCCTGTCCTATTCCTCCATCAAGATACATGCATCAGCTATTTCAGCAGAATACAGCTTGGATCCTCCTGTCTTCTCGCATCCTCTGCTCAGACAGTTTCTGAGAGGAATTAAAAATGTAAAACCTCCCAGGAAACCTCCATTGCCAGCATGGGACTTGAACTTTGTGCTAGAGAAACTGACTCTACCTCCTTTCGAACCAGCAGCTACAGCAGAATTGCAATACTTATCCTGGAAGACTGCTTTCCTGCTGGCAATAACTTCAGCAAGAAGGGTCTCTGAACTACAGGCATTAATGGCAGTACAACCCTTCCTGATCTTCCATCAAGATAGAGTGTCCATGAGAACAAATCCTACGTTTATGCCTAAGGTGGCATCCAGAGTCTCTTTAAATCAGGCTATCCACCTCCCTACATTCTTCCCCAATCCACAGAACAGGGGAGAAAAGCTCTTACATACCTTGGATGTACACAGACAATTACGCTACTACCTGGACAGGACAAAAAACAATAGAAAAACTGACCAGCTTCTGGTAGCATATGCAACAGGAAAAGAAGGAAAACCAATTTCTAAACAGACAATCTCCAAATGGATAGGAAATTGCATTAGTTTTTGTTACTCCTACCATGGAAAGAAAACTCCAGAGAATATCAGGCCTCACTCCACAAGGGCTACAGCCACTACCACAGCTTTCTTACGAGGAGTGGCTACCAAGGACATTATAGAGGCTGCTACTTGGACCTCCGTGCATACATTTACCAAGCATTATAACTTACCTCTATACTCTAGATCCCGTGCTGGTTTTGCCACTGTTGTTTTGCAAGGGATCCTGACTACACCATAATCTATTCTCATTTCCTCCTCCCCTAGTTTAGCTATGGTATTCTACCCATTTGTAAAGACTGCAGATGCATCCTTGAAGGACATAGTACAGTTTTGTACCTACCATAAATGTAGATGTCCGAGAGGAATGCATCTGCAGTCAGGATTACCCACCCTCCTTCCCCTCTGAGGTACTCCTAGGGTACTTACCAATCTTCAGCTAGCTTGGGGGGGATCTATTATGGTGTATTTGTTTGTATATATGTACATACATGTTTTTTTTGTGTGTTTGCTCTCTACTATTTGGAAACATTGGCATTTATCCAAATTTAGCCATCCAAGAGGGCACCTGGCATCTGGGGCAAGAAACACTGAGGAAAATGGCGTCGGCTGATGCCTTTATACCCGAAGAACTGCCGCAATGACGTCGGGTGAAGTGCGACACCAGCCGAAGCCAGACCCAGACTTTGGAATCCGGCCGACCGAAGGGCTGCCTGACGACAGGACAACCCATTTGTAAAGACTGCAGATGCATTCCTCTCGGACATCTACATTTATGGTAGGTACAAAACTGTACTTTTTGAGCTCTGCTCTTGGGTATGCATGGCAGTGGTTACAACCCAGCACAGGCTCCAGATTTTCCTCACCTGGATGACGACCTTCTTCTGGCAACTTCGAGAGTGTCACTACCTCAAGCTATAGAGTCTCAACTTCACCTGTGCCTATCTTTAAGAATTACAGTGAACATAGACAAGTCCAAGCTAGAACCAGTCCAGGCTGTGGAGTTGAAGTCGCCATCCATATACCTTTTCAGGTTCCCATTGAGAGATCCCGGGGGCTGTAGTGAGACCAAACATTCCCAGATGGAAGTGAAGAAATCTCCATGAGTGCCTGGCTGTCTTTGTGTTAGTGTACATTCTGAAGATCTGTTGAGCACATCTAGTCATCCAGTTGCCAGGCTTCCTCCCTCAAGGTATTTATCTGTACACTAACTACAGATACTTCTCTCCTGGCATGTGTGGGGGCACTTAGAGAGAAGAACAGATGTTCATCGTGTTACACTGCTGCAGTCATTACACTTGGGTTATCCTGCCGTCAGGCGGTCCCACAGTCGGCCAGAGTTCCAAAGTCTTGGTCCGGCGTCGCTTGCTGTCGCCTCCTCCCTGACGTCAGCGTGACAGGGGTATATAAGATGCAGCCGGCGCCATTTTCTTAAATCTTTCTTGCTGCGCGGTGCCCGAAGCAGAAGCAGTTTGCAAGTGCCGGTCGGCCAACTCCTGAGATTTTCATTCCGAATCCAGAACCAAAATCTTCTAAAAAAGCTAAGTACCACATTGGGGAAACTTTTTCTTGCCTCAGACCGATGTCAGTAAAAGTTAATAACTGTATTTCTTGTGGGAAGCAAATACCTCATAAGGATTTCCACTCCTATTGTATTCCATGCCTAGGCCCGGACCAACGACGTCACTGGTTTTCGGTTTTGTACTAGGTTTAACAAGCGCACTATTAAATGGTTTGATTTTGCCCGGCATTATTTTGGTAGAAAATTCAATTACACCATGCCGTTGGAAATTCCGACGACCGCAATGCATAAAAAGCACAAGGACAAGGACAGGCATCCGAGGCCCAAAACTGACGACGAGGCCTCTTCTAGGCCGGTCGCAGGTTCTCCGGTTTTCAGCGAAGGCGCCTACACAGCCCCTGACGACCGCTTCCACAGACCGAATTCGACTCTCACGTGGTTCTGGCTGGGCCTTCGGCCCCACTAGGCCTTCAGCTTTTCGATCCTAAACTTACAGAGGGAATCGAAGTAGCTGAGCAATCCACAGTTATAGAAGGTGTTTTCAGACCTACCCAGTTAACCATTAAACCCTCTGTTAAGTCTAAGCCCCCCTTAAAAGCAAAGAAACGCGCAACTCTCTCCAGGACAGGCTTCCATGCCTAAGAAACAAATGCTAAAAATGGCCGAGGACCTAATCACCCTGATCAGGGGGTCCCATCCCCCTCCTGATAAAAGGCCCAGCCAGGATGCAGACTATGAATCTTCTGACCAGGTGTCCATTTCCTCTGACTCTTCCTCGGACCTAGGATATTCTTTACCCCCTTATGAGGATTCTGATGCTGAGGAATTAATTCCGTCAGCCTCTCCGCCTGAAGATTACTCCTTTGGGGAGACCTTGCATACCATGAGGGAGCATTTCCATTAGGAAGGTCAGGATTACTCAGAATCCAAGAAAAGGCTCAGAGACTTACTTTTATTGCCTCAACACAGACCCCTTGCTACCCCCCCCCCACTTCTAGACATTGTGGATGATGTGTACACTGACTCCAGTTTGAACCCTGACTCCTTAACCCCAGCCCCAGTTAAACCTGATAGATATTACAGAGTCCCTGACTCTCACAAATTTCTGTACAAAAGCCCTGTTGCTGACCCTGAAACTATTTCTCAGGGACCCAAAGGGATTAAGGCCTCATCAGCAAAAAACCCAGTTCCCTCTGACAGAGATTCCAGAGCTTTAGACAGATGGGGAAAGAAAATATTTACGTCTGCAACTTCAGCAATGAAAGCCTTGAATTGCCAGTTTCACATGCTAAAATATCAGCAATTTTTGATGTCTCAGTTGAAACAAAAGATGCTTCCAGATTCAGATCCTCCTAACTTAACAGAAATGCAGGATTTATTGCATGCTGCTGAACAAGTGGGAAAACATGCTTTGCAATGTGGGTTTGACTGCTTAGAGGCCTCCTGTACAGCAGCAGTTGCAGGCTCTGTCATTAGAAGGCATGCTTGGTAAAAAGAACATACGTTACCAGATCATGTTAAGGTAAAATTATTGGGATGCACCTTTGCAGCGGGATGTGCTGTTTGGAGTTAAGGCAGAGGAGATATTAAAGAAGATGGAGGATAAGGCAAAATCTATGCAAACGGTGAAAGATTTCTTACAGGTTCAGCTGCCTCGTTTTAGCAGAAATTGGCCAACAAAGAATTGGTCTTTTCCAGTCACAGACAGACCTCAAAGGGGCAGACACAGACACCCAAGAGGTAGAGGTCAGACACAAGGCCCTTACAGGCCTCGACAGTTGGGCACACCGGGCCAGAAAGGAGGAGAAGACAGGCCTCAACTTTATAAAAAAACAGACTCAATGACTTTCCACTACAGCTGCCAAACAGTTCTTTCTTGGCAGCCCCCTTAGGAGGAAAACTGGCACTTTTCTATCACAACTGGCATTGCATCACCAAAGACAAATGGGTTCTCAACATTGTATCTCAAGGTTACAGGTTCCATTTTCACACCCTGCCAAGGCTAAAAGGAATGACGAATCTGCCATCAAATCAATGGGCAGAGGCTCAAAGACAAATTACAGCACTCATAGACAAGAGAGCTATTCAAAAGGTACCACCACAGGGACAAGGATTTTACTCAAGACTCTTTCTGATTCCCAGAAAGGACAAAGCCTGAAGACCCATTCTGGACCTTTCTACACTAAACACTTACCTGGATGTACTGAAATTCAAGATGTTGACACTACAGCAGCTTATTCCCATGCTGGGCAAGAAAGCTTGGCTCGTGACATTGGACCTCAAAGAGGCTTACCTGCATGTCCCTATCTGACAAAACTGCAGAAGATACCTCAGATTTCTAGCTGGCTCAGTGCACTATCAATTCTCTGCACTGCCCTTTGGCTTATCTACTGCGCCCAGGGTCTTCACAAAGTGCCTGGCACCAGTAATTGCATTTTTCAGGCAAAAAGGAATTCAAATTTATCCATACCTGGACGACTGCCCGATTCAAGCAGAGAGCAAGGACATTCTACTAAAGCATCTCGCGTACGTAAAAAAGTTAAGTTGCCTGGGGTATACAGTAAACGAAAAGAAATCAAAACTAGTGCCCTCACAACAGATATTGCTGGGTGCCAGCTTGAACACAACGGCCCAGATGGCTCATCTCACGCCAGACAGGCAAGGACAACTGACTCAGTATTTTCAATTAATGGCAACAAAGACCCAACTCCCTGCAAGAAAGATTCTGCAAGCCTTGGGCTACATGGCATCTTGCATACTACTAATTCCATATGCCAGACTGCACATGAGGAATCTACAATGGTACCTAAAGAACGTATGGTCTCAACACTGTCAAAGTTTGGAAACAGTTATACCACTAATTCCTTGCCTACAACAGGAGTTTCGATGGTGGGCACAAGCTTGTCACCTCAACAAGGGACAGCCTTTCACTCAACCCACAGCCAGGCAAACACTGACAACAGATGCATCGGATTACGCCTGGGGAGCACATGTGGCAGGAAAATGTATCCAGGGCGAGTGGCCCACAGAGCAAAGACATCTCCACATCAATCAAAAAGAGATGCTAGCTGTACAGAATGCTATTATAGCTCTCAAGGACATACTGCATCCAGGACAATTACTACTAAAGACGGACAACACCACAGTTATGTGGTACATAAACAAGCAAGGGGGGCACACACTCCTACCCCCTCTGCAGACAAGCCATGACCTTGTGGAACACAGCTCTAAACTACCAAGTTCATCTGCAAGCACAATTCCTGCCAGGAGAGAAAAACACACTGGCAGACCTAAGCAGAAACATTATGGACCCACACAAATGGAAACTGAATCCACATTGTTCAGAATGATAACACAAAAATGGTGGAGCCCGGACATAGATCTGTTTGCTTCCCCAAAGAACTGCCAATTGCAGAAATTCTGCACAAGGAGCTGCCATCCACAATCATGGAAAGTGGATGCCCTCTCATTCACCTGGAAAAAACTACAAGTATACGCTTTCCCTCCTTTACCTCTTCTCCCAAAGCTACTCATAAAAGCCAGGTAGGAAGAGACAAAAATGATACTGATTGCACCAGACTGGCCACACCAGCACTGGTACCCAATCTTAAAGAACTTAGCACAAGAACCACCCTGGATTTTGCCTCCAATCCCAGAGTTGCTGACACACCACAACAATCAGAGACTTCACAGCCAGCTAAAGACCTTAAACCTAGCTGCATGGAAAATTCCCTAGTCAAGCAAGCAATGCCTCTCTCCAAAGCTGTTATGGATGTCATTCGGGAGGCCAGAAGGCCTAGCACCAGGAAAGCATACTCGGATAAATGGAAGAGATTCTGTGCCTGGAACCAAGCGCACATCCTTGACCCTCCTGTCCCAAGCATTCCTCTGATACTGCAATACTTAACTGAGATGCTGGACAAGGGCCTGTCTTTTTCATCCATTAAGATCCATGCCTCGGCTATCTTTGCTCATTACAACATGGATCCACCAGTTTTTTATAATCCTTTGCTCAAACAATACCTCAGAGGGGCTAAAAACATAAGACCGCCCTGTAGAGCACCTACACCAACTTGGGACCTCAACTTTGTTTTGGAAAAATTAACTCTACCTCCTTTTGAGCCAGCTAACACAGCAGAAAGAAAATACATCTCTTGGAAAACTGCTCTGCTACTGGCAATTACATCAGCACGACGAGTTTCAGAATTACAGGCACTAATGGCAGTGGAACCTTTCCTCATCTTCCACCAGGACAAGGGTGTCTTTTAGAACTAACCCTACGTTTATGCCAAAGGTGGTATCAAGTGTGGCTCTGAACCAACCTATTCACTTGCCAACTTTTTATCCAAAACCACAGAACAAAGGGGAGAAATTGCTACATTCTTTGGACATTCACAGACAGTTACACTTCTACTTGGACAAAACCAAAGCTTTCAGAAAATCTGAGCAATTATTGGTAGCATACGCTGCAGGAGCACAGGGAAAAGCAGTTTCAAAGCAGACTATTTCAAAATGGATAGGACACTGCATACGTTTCTGCTATACCCACCATGGGAAACCTGTACCTAGCAGCATTAGATCTCACTCCACCAGGGCAGCAGCCACTTCAACTGCCTACCTCAGAGGGAGTACCTACCAAGGATATTTTGGAACCACCAACATGGAGTTCTGTACATACCTTCAACAAACAGTACCATTTGCCTTTATACTCCAAATCCAGAGCTGACTTCACCACTGCTGTACTGCAGGGCCTTATAGCCACCCCTAATGCCTTATAGATCCAGCCTCCCTACTTCAGCTTTGGGATTCCACCCAAGTGTAATGACTGCAGCAGTGTAACGATGAACATAGTACAGTTTTGTACCTACCATAAATGTAGATGTTCAAGTGTTGACACTGCTGCAGTCCAGCTTACCCTCCCTCCTTCCCCTCTTACTTTCTGGTACTTACCTAGGACAGCTACCCTTTTTACCTATGGGGAGTACCCTAAAAATTGTTGTTTGCTTTTCTTTTGTATTTACTAGCAATTTGAATTGCCTACCTATTTGGGGGCACCTGACATCTGGGGCAAGAATAACTGAAGAAAATGGCGTCGGCTGCATCTTCTATACCCCTGTCGCAGTGATGTCAGGGAGGAGGTGACAGCAACTGACACCGGACCAAGACTTTGGAACTCTGGCCGACTGCGGGACCTCCTGACGGCAGGATAACCCAAGTGTAATGACTGCAGCAGTGTCAACACTCGAACATCTACATTTATGGTAGGTACAAAACTGTACTTTCAAGGCACCTGGTCCCAGCTGGAGACCAGCTTGAGCACCAATTTTTAGGAGATGAGCAGTCCTCCTGGCATTGCAGGCTTTTCAGGACTGTCTCCCCGAAGTTGTGATAACTGTCCAGACTGACAGCATGTCTACAGTCTGGTATGTCAACAAGCATGACTGAACTTAGTCTTACCACGTATTTTGAAAGGCCATAAGGGTTTGGCAGTGGTTTGTCTCTTCCCAATGCTTTCTAATAGAAATGTGCATCCTGGAGAAATTGAGTATCCTAGTTGACAGATTTTGAGGAGGAGTATTCCCTCAACCCATCAGTGGCAACAGAGATTTTTCAGTCACTGGGGCCAGCCTTGCTGTAACCTATTTGTAGCACCCTGCAACACAAAATGTAGTAACTTCTTTTCCCTGAGCTTTTCTTCCATGAAAAAATTAATCTATGCCTAGGGTCTATTTCTAGGATTTTTCACTTTGAGTCCAGTCACTGTGAGGGGATATCTCAAGGTTTTGGGTCTCTTGGCTTCTGTGATTCTCATGATACCCCTGACAAGACTCCACATGGGAAAGATACATTGGTGTCTGGTGTGTCTTTGGTCCCTGCACCCAACATCCTTTATCTTCTCAGATTCCAGTGCTGTGGGTTGTCAGAAGCACTCGCTTATTGTTGGCCCAACAAATATCCCTAAATCCAGGTCTCCCCTTCTCTCTCCTTGTTCCAATGCAGTCAGTTGCCATAGATGCCTCAGACTTTGTTAAAGGATGGATAAAAGTGAAAGGTATGTGGGACCAAGGATAGAAGCAAGCACATATAAAAGACAAGCCTGTCATAATCAAGGCACTCCACTCAGAGTCATCTGTGGTCCTCAGGACCTCTTCATGTTGTTACAGACAGTACCACAGTCATGTGGAACATCAACATGCAATGGTGAACCAAATCATACCCCCTTTGGAGACTAGCAGTGATAGCCTGGGATATAGCTTCACAGCACAATCTTACTCTTTTGCTGATGAAGTGTAGGATGGCTATATTGTGTGGCAGACAAGCTGAGCAGTACCATGGCAGACCCTCATGATTGGAAACTAGATCAGGGTCTTCCATGATTTGATCCATGTGTGGGAAGTTCCTCAAGTATACCTGTTTGCCTGCTGCCTGAACAGTTTGCTGACAAGATTCTGCTCCAGGACAACATACAAGAAGGCCAGGAAGATAAATGCCTTTTCTTTTCCTTGGACAGGAATGTTTTTGAATGCTTTTCCACCCTTTCCACTAATAACCAGGGTACTTAGGATGATTCAGGAGGCACCCCCCCCCAAGATCATTGTGGTGACTATCTTCTGGCACAGGCATCCATGGATGTTCTTCTTGTTTCACTGTTGCAGTCATCACATTTGTGTTATCTGCTTGCAGTAGCCCTCAGTCGGCCAGATTATCAAAGTCTTGGGTCCTGCGTCGGTTGCTGTCTCATCTTCCAAGACGTCCGGTAGTCAGGGGTATAAAGCATGCAGCCGACGCCATTACATCAGTCTTTCTTGCCGTGCGGTGCTTGAAGCAGCAGCAGTTCGCAAGTGCCGGTTGACCGACTCCTTAAATTTTCGTTTTCGAGTTTCAGAACTGAAGTCTTCAACTAAAGCTAAGTACCCCGTTGGGGAAAATTTTTCTTGCTCTAAACCGATGTCAGTAAAAATCAATAATTGTATTTCTTATAGAAAGGAAATACCTCATAAAGATTTTCATTCGTACTGTATTCCTTGCCTAGGCCCTGACCATGACGTACCTCACTGTTGGTTTTGTGCCTTATTTAAACCACGAACTATTAGTCGTCGGTACATTTTCGCTTCTAAATATTTTGATACTCTGTTCAATTATCCAGATGTGTCTTCGGTAAGCCACCCAACTACCGACATTCCGAAAAAATGTAAAGATAGACAGAGACAGGCCACCTAGGTCCAAAGCTGCCGACGATGCTTCCTGTAAGCTAGTCGCAAGTACTCAGTGAGGTGCTTTCGCAGCCCCTGATACCCGCTACTTCAGATTCGCAGGCCTCTACTGATACCCATTCGGAGTCCAGTATGCCGTGAGATGCTTCAACTGTGGAACCTGCGGATGTCTCTACCTTGGATGGGTCCGTAGCCGCTGTGTAGGCACCGGCTTCTGAGGGTGTATTCAGGCGTACTGACTTGCATATTAAACCAATGCCATCTTCTTCTTGTAGGCCTAAAACTCGAACCATGCCTAGGAAACTGACGCCCAAACCGCATGGTCAGGCCTCTATGCCTAAAAAACAAATGAGAAGAATGGCTGAAGACCTTATTACTTTACTCAGGGGAAGCCAACCACCCCCCTCTAAGAGACCTAGGACTGAATTTGCGTATGATACTTCTGACTTAGATTCTGAAATTTCTGTCTACTCTGATGACCAGGATTTACCTTTATCTACCTATGAGGATTCTGATGCAGAGGACTCTATTCCCTCTGCTTCTCCCCAAGAGGATTTTTCTTTTGTTTAAACCTTGCATACTATTAAGGAAAATTTTCACTGGGAAAGCCAGGATTACTCTGATTCTAAAAAGAGGCTTAGAGATTTGTTACTCCTGCCCCAGTGCAGGCCTTTAGCTATCCGTCCTTTGCTGGACATTGTTGACGATGCCTTTTCAGAATCTAACTTGGCCCCTGACTCTTTACCTCCTGCTCCCAGAAAACCTGATAGATATTACAGGGTTCCTGATTCTCATAAGTTCATCGGTTCATAGGTTCATAGGTAGGTACTAGGCCATCGGCCCTGGTGCCTATACAAGCCCAGCCAAAAAGGTACCCTGGCTTTTGCCACCCAAGAAAATTATTTTCCTGTGCCACTGTCAAGCAGAGCCACAGAGGTGATCCCTGGGGTGAATTTCCTATTTCCCATCCAGTCATCAAGATTTTTTTTGAAGAGTGCTAATGAGATGCTTTCCTACTGTGGACCCTGAGACCATTTCTTAGGGACCCAAGGGCATTAAGGCTACTACTGCCAAAAATTCTACCCCCTCTGATGGAGATTCCAGGGCCCTGGATAGATGGGATAAGAAGGTATACACCTCTGCAACCTTGGCAATCAGGGCCTTAAATTGAAATTTTAATGTGTTAAAAGTATCAGCAGCATATTGTTGGATTGCTTAAACAGAAAATGATGTGGATTCCTGATTTTGCTGAAAATAAGGATTTACAGGATTTAATGCATTCTGCTTATCAGGTTAGAAAACATACTTTGCAATGTGGTTTTGATTCACTAGAGGCATCTTGCAGGGCTGCTGTCACCGGGTCTGTACTTAGAAGGCATGGTTGGCTTAAGGAGCAGTCTTTGCCAGATCATGTTAAAACTAAATTGCTGGATGCTCCCTTAAATCAGGACTGCCTGTGTGGCGAAAAAGCAGAAAAAGTTATTAAAAAGATGGAGGAAAAAGCTAAATCTATGCAAACTGTTAAAGATTTCTTACAATTGCAGCTTCCTAGATTTATTAGGCATTGGCCCTCAAAACATTGGCCCTTTCCTGCCTCTTCCAGGCCTTCTCAGTTCAAACCCAGAACCAGCAGAACACCCAGACTTCAGTGCCAGGGTACGCACAGGACTAAGCAGTGGGGGGGGCTCCCACTTCCAAATCAGGGGGAAGTAAGACTCCCCCTATAGTAAGCTGTCTCACTGACTTAATTTTAAAACTTCCAAGCACTTCTCAACTGACTGCTTCTTTAGGGGGAAAGATTGCTCTGCAAGCAAAAAACTGGGAATTCATTACCCAGGACAAATGGGTTTTAAACATTGTTTCCCAAGGATACAAATTTCACTTCCACACGCTACCAAGCCCAAATGGTTGGCCAGATCTACCCCCATATCAGTGGGCAGAGGCTCCAAAGCAAGTACTCTCTCTTAAGATTAAAGGCTATTCAGACTGTACCAGAAGAGGAAAAGGGACAAGGTTTCTAGTCGACTTTTCTTAGTACCCAGAAAAGACAACTCATGGCGTCCTGTCATGGACCTGTCTGTCCTAAACACCTTTTTGGTGATTCCAAAATTCAAGATGCTAACTCTTCAACAGTTGCTTCCCATGATAGGCAAAGATGCCTGGTTGGCAACTCTGGATTTAAAGGAAGCCTACCTGCACATCCCAATCAGGGAATCTTGCAGAAAATACCTACGCTTCAAAGCAGGCTGCATGCACTATCAGTTCTCTGCACTGCCCTTTGGCTTATCTACTGCGCCCAGGGTATTCACAAAGTGCCTTGCTCCAGTCATTGCATTTTTGCAGGCAAAGAAATATTCAAATATACCCATACCTGGGCAATTGTCTAATTCAGGCAGAAAGCCAGGACATACTGCTGAATCATCTGGCATTTGTACAAAAGGTGTTAACTTGTCTGGGGTACACCATAAACGAAAGGAAATCACATCTGGTACCCTGTCAACACATATTCCTGGGAGCAAGCTTGAACACAACTTCCCAGATGGCTTTCCTCACGTCAGAGAAACAAATTCATTTGACATCTTCAAACTAGTGGCCACAAAATCCCTGCTATCTGCAAGGCAAATACTGCAAGCCTTGGGGTTCATGGCCTCATGCATTCTGCTAATTCCATATGCAAGACTGCATATGAGGAAACTACAATAGTATCTAAAAAGCCTATGGTGTCAACATACTCAGGATCTAAAAGCAATGATTCTTATCATGCCTTGCCTATGGGCAGAATTCCTTTGGTGGGCAGAGGTCTGCCACCAAAACAAGGGTCTACAATTCACTCTACCCCCATGCTGCCCAAACCCTAACAACAGACGCATCAGACTATGCATGGGGGGCTCACCTGGCAGGGAAGTGCATTCAGGGCAAATGGAACCCAAGTCAAATGCACCTGCATATCTATCAAAAAGAACTGTTAGCTGTACAGAATGCTCTGACAGCCTTCATTGACCACATTCTTCCAGGACAGTTAATGGTAAAGACGGACAACACCACTTTTATGTGGTACATAAGCAGGGGGAAAGCCATTCTTACCCCCCTCTGCAGACTAGTCATGGCTCTTTGGAACATAGCCTTGAGCTACCAAGTGCATCTACAGGCTCAATTCCTGCCAGGAAAACTAAATACACTGGCAGACGAACTAAGTAGAAATCTCATGGACCCACATGAGTGGAAACTGGAACCAAAGATTTTCAACATGTTGATCAACAAATTGGGGTTCCCGGATATAGACCTGTTTGCCTCCCCCCAGAACTACCAATTGGACAAATTCTGCACAAGGACTCCCCACAAACAAGCTTGGAAAGTGGATGCTGTGTCCTTCAGCTGGAAAAATCTATCAGTTTATGCCTTTCCTCCTCTTTCTCTCCTCTCCAAAGTGCTACTAAAGATCAAACAGGACAAACCAAGGATAATATTGATTGCACCAGACTGGCCATGCCAGCACTGGTACCCCCTCTTGTGCAGTGTGTTACATCTAGCCCCATGGCACCCACCTCAGACCCATACCCTGCTGTCTCAGCAGGAGAGCCAGATTCTGCACCCCCAGCTTCAAACCCTGAACCTGGCAGCCTGGCTAATTGCCTAATCTCTCCGTTACCATCCCTCAGTAAACAAGTGCTGGATGTCATTTTGGAGGCAAGGAGGCCTAGTACTAGAAAATCTTATGCTGAAAAATGGAAAAGATTCTGTGCCTGGAAGCAAACTCAAGGGATGGCCACAACAGCGCCCAATTTACTTCAGATTCTTCAATACTTAACGGAGATGCTTCACAAGGGCCTTTCTTTTTCCTCCATCAAACTTCACTCCTCAGCTATTTCAGCTCATTACAACACAGAACCACCCCTCTTTTCTCACCCACTGCTCAAGCAGTTCCTCAGAGGGGCCAAAAACTTAAGACCACCCAGGAGAACCCCAATTCCAGCCTGGGACCTTAATTTTGTATTGGAAACTCTCACTCTTCCTCCTTTTGAGCCAGCTGCAACTTCAGAGTTAAAATTCCTTTCTTGGAAAACATCTTTCCTTTTAGCAATCTCTTCAGCAAGAAGGGTATCTGAATTACAGGCCCTTATGGCAGTGTAGCCTTTCATCATCTTTCATGCGAACAGGGTGTCCCTCAGGACCAATCCCTCTTTCATGCCCTAGGTAGTATCCAGTGTGGCTCTTAATCAGTTCATTCATTTGCCAACCTTCTTTTCTAATCCAGAGAACAAAGGGGAATTGATATTGCACTCCTCAGATGTGCACAGATAACTTAGATTTTACTTGGACAAAACTAAACCTCAAAGGAAATCTGAGCAACTGCTGGTGGCATTTGCTGCAGGGGCAGAAGGGAAGGCTATTTCAAAGCAAACCATTTCTAAATGGATAGGCCATTGCATTCATTTCTGCTATAAGCACCATGGAAAATCTATCCCACAGGGGATTAGACCCCATTCAACCAGGGCTGGCATCTACCTCTACAGCTTTTCTCTGAGGTGTCCATTCCAGAGGTATCCTAGAAGCTGCTACCTGGAGTTCTGTACATACTTTCACCAAGCATTGCCACTTTTCTCTAAATCCAGAGCTGGCTTTGCCACTGCAGTCTTGCAGGGCCTTATAGCTGGTCCTAATGCTATCTAAATTCCTCCTCCCATCCTTGGCTTTGGGAATCTACCTAAATGTGATGACTACACCAGTGAAACACGAAGAACATAGTACAGTTGTGTATACTTACCATAAATGTAGATGTTCGAGTGGTATTCACTGTTGCAGTCCTTGTTCCCCTCCCTCCAGCCCCCTGACTTCCTTTGGCTATACCTCTATTCTGCTTTACTATACTTAAAAGCTTTTTGGTGTATTTGCTTTTTTGTTGGAGGTATAACCTTGTGTATATGTATATATGTAATGGTGTCAGCTGCATGCTTTATATACCCCTGACTACCTGATGTCACGGAAGATGAGACCGCAACCGACGCAGGACCCAAGACTTTGATAATCAGGCCGACTGAGGGCTTCTGCAAGTAGATAACCCAAATGTGATGACTGCAGCAGTGCATACACTTGAACATCTACATTTATGGTATGTGTACACAATTGTACTTTCTCCTTTGTTTTGGAAATGTCCAGGGGGCGGTTGCCACAAGCTACCACAGAGACTGAATCTACTCACACAAGAACAGGGGTGTTTGATGCTTCCTGACACCAACCAACTTTAATTAACTGCCAAGATGATCTGGTCTCAATTCCTTTTGGGCACCTGTTTATTGAGGCTGTGCAGTAGTTCCTAATGGAGGCAAGAAAGCCTGCTTATTGAATGAGAAGGAATGCTTGAATGCTGTTGAACTCAGTACAACTTTTCTGAATATCCTAATTAGCCTTGCACCCCCTAGAAGGCTGTGGCTAAAACAAATGTAATTTTGCTATCGAAAAAGAGTAGAATGCTAATGCAGAATATAAAAAAAAACATGAAAAATGGCAAAAATATAAAACGCCACAAAACCTTAAACTTCAGAATGCTTTGCAATCGTACAAAAAAGTAAATTAATGACAAAAAACTATGTTGTAATAACTTTCATAATAATAATAGTAAATGATCCTAAAAGTTTCTGGACAGCCATTAAAGAACTCTTGCATCCCGGCTATAAATTCAAAGGTAGCCCCTGTCACAAAACTCAAATCAGCAGTACAGTTCAACTCTTATTTAATAGATGGTGTAGATTCTCTAACCATGAAGGGTTCCCTAACTTCTAATCCTAACCCTTCATTGTAGCCACATATCACCATGTCCACTTTCACCTTTAAACCCATGCCCACATTGTGTATAAAACTACTCTTAAAACATAAACTATGCTCAACTTCAGCTGATGACCTTCCAAGCGATTATGTTAAAGTAGCAGCCTGTAGAATTGCCTACCTCATCTCAGTCCTTTTAAATAGGTCATTCCAGGAATAACCGTGTTCTCTCTCTACAAAAAGTCACACATTATCCTCTGCAGAAAGGAGGAAATTCAACAGGCATCGCTATCTTTAGACCTATAACAATGATCTCTCCCTTTCCAAAATACTTGAATAAATATTCAAAAACAATTGCTAAACTAAGTCCTGCAGGAAAAACTTCTATCCCCCACACAAAATGGCTTACATCCTTTCCATAGTACTAAGACAAGACTTCTGCCTTACATAGATACTGTCAATAAAGCTAGTGATAAAGGCAAACTAGATTCCTCCTTTTCTAGACTCATGTAAAGCCTTCAACACAGTTTGTCACAGCAAACTTCTATTCATAAGCCCTTCTTTTGTCTCTGTCCACCCTTCTTTGGTTCTAAAGCTGCCTATCCAATAGGTATCAGTCAGTAGAATGGCAATCTACCCTCTCTCCATACCTTCCAGTCATCACTGGTGTACCACAAGACTCTATCTTTGGTCCCCTCCTCTTTAACAGTCTCACCAGCTCCCTCCAACAACATGCCTTCCTAATACACTATGCAGGTGACTCTATGCATTTGTACATCTGCCAACATGACACACCTTCAAAAAATGACTCGGGAAGCTTTAACCGCAGCTGAAACATGGCTTTGTAACTCACAACTCAGGGTTAACCCTAAAGAACCCCAAACTACTAGCTTTTACCACCAAGTCCTTCTCGTGAAAAAAACAACCTAAAGTACTCACTTCTTTATAATACAACCATTCCGGTCACTTCTCATAGCAAATTATTAGAGGTGATCGTGAATGATCATCTTAAATTTGCCCTCCATATGCAAAATTGTATATGAAAAACTCATCAAAACTTAGAGATGTTTTATAGAGCCAAAAACTTTCTTGCCAGCACAGTTAAAGTTGTATTTGCCAGTACTACTGTTCCCCACTCTTCTTTATGGCAATACCATCCTTTTAATCTTCAGGCATCACAAAAATCAAAACTTATACAGTGCTATAACAAAGTTGATAAATTTTCAGGCAGCACATAGCAACACTAAATCCATATATGCTGAGGCCCTTAACTTTAACCTTCCCAAGCAACAAGGACCTCCGAAGCTGAAACACAAACACCAATCACAACCAAAGTGTCACATAGCTTACAACACCAGTGTGCCACCCAGCAACAGCCCCTAAGGCAAGATAATGTACCTAACACTTTAGTCATAGGTGAATCTATAGTCAGGCACACTTGATGTCCCACTCACCAGGCTGAACAAGGAGAAAAATTACAGTGAGCTGCATGTTGGGTGCCAGTATCCGCCACATAACTCATGCACTCAAGGCACTCCACAGCAAGTACAAATATGACTCTGTCATTGTCCATGTTGGAGTGAATAACTTGAGACGTACCTCCCTGGACTACATGAAAAGTGACATGGAAGAGCTCTCGGATCATGTGGCTTAGGCAGGTATGACCCTAGCCCTGAGTAGCATCCTGCCTTCGCCCAGAATTATACCACAGTATAAGGACAAAATGATTGACTTCAACAATTGGCCAAGCTTCTGGTGTCATTCAAAGGGAATCCAGTATTTGTCTGCCTGGAACGACATGATCGACAGACCACAATGCTTTGCCAGAGATGGTCTGCACCTGTCACCCCTGGGATTCAGGTTTCTGGCTAAGCCTCTTGCCACCCCTATAGTACCTTTTTTAAGCAAAGTTCAAAGGACAAACCCACCACTGTAACAGGTACAAGCATGCACAATCTGAAGGTAATGCTAGTCAATTCTAGAAGTCTAAACCTCAAAATGCATTCTCTTGAGGCACTCCTAAAAATGGAGAACATCGATATCTGTGCAGTAACTGAGACCTGGTTCAAGGCTCCAGAGAGCACCCCTGCAATACCAGGCTGCAACACTTACCATACTTTTTGGCCACCTAACCAGGATGGAAACACTAAAGGTGGAGAAGTGTCTATATTCACCAAGGATATTCATACCACCAGGTTAGTTGCCCAACACAATGTATCTGAAATTCTCCAGATGCAACTAACACTAGGTAAGACTGCAATCCTAACTGTAGCTTGCTACAGATCCCCCACCATGCCCCAAGATTCTCACTACACATTTCTAAACATGCTGGAAAATATTAATATACAACCAAACACCCTAATACTGGGTGATTTCAACTACCTTGCCTTTAACTGGGAAAACTAGTCGTGTACCGACACCTTTGCCCAACGGTTCTTGGAATTCATAAATTCCAATGCCCTGGATCAACTAATCCATAGCCCCACCAGGGGCTCCAATATCCTAGACCTGGTCATTACCCACATGGGAAATCGATGCTCCACACCTATGGTCATCCCCTCGTTGGTCAGGTCAGACCAGAAGCTAATCACCCTTAACATCCACATCCCACCCCCACTCCCCAGTAAGGAAACCTTCATAAAAAAACTTCTCCAAAGCCAACTTCATGCTAGTCAAGTCAGAAGTTACAAACTTCATGACACCCATGCAGACAGGAACTGAAAGCTCGACTGCTGAGTCCTACACTAAGGCACTGTACGAGCGCATCCTCGAATCGTGCAATGTCAAATAGAACCAAGATGCTCTTCTCCAAAAAAAGGAAGCCAGTCTGGTGGTCCCCAGCCATAAACAAACTTTACAACAAAAGGAAGAAACTGTTGCAGAAAAGAGGAAAATCCCAGGATGCAAAAAACTCGTTTACCAGCCTAAGTAAGAAGCTGAGATACCTCATAAAATCCTCCAAAGCTAGTTACGAAAATAAAATTTGCAAAGATTCCAAAGACAACCACAAGGCTTTTTATAACTGCCAAGAATCTAAATGCCAGTGCTCAGATCTGCTCTGATCTACAACAGAATGGCATTAAATATACTGATCCCAAGGATATTGCCAATATCCTGGCAGATCGATTCACTGCTAACTTCAACCCCCTCTCATCCCCTAAATGGCCCATGTCAATACCGGAAGATTGCCAAATTCCAGTAATGGCCACACAGGTAAAAAACGCACTCTCCAAAGCTAAGAATACAGCGTCCATGGGACCAGATGACATCCCGGGCTGTGTACTGCATGAACTGGCACCTCACCCAAGTGTCATGTTTAATCATACCCTCACCTCAGGCTTTGTACCCACTGAGTGGAGCACAGCTACAGTTATCCCACTCCACAAGATGGGATCCACCTTGGATCACGGGAACTACCACCGCATCAGTCTGACGAGCCTGATCTGCAAGGCCATGGAACGTATCATCATTGAACTTATAAACAAAGACATTGGCAGCTGTAAAACACTGGATCCCACCCAGCTTGGGTTTGTGAAGTGCCGATCTTGTCTCCTGAACCTGATTGACTTCTTCGAATCAGTCTCCAGGGCCGTGGACAAGGGTAAGGCAGTCCACACAGCCTATCTGGACCTCGCCAAGACCTTTGAATACCATCCCCACTCTGGAATCATAGATAAACTTACTAAGCTGGGCATTAGTCCCTACGTCACTCGATGGGTTGCCAACTGGCTTACTGACAGAACCCACACTGTAAAAGTAGCTGACTCCAAGTCCAGCTCCAGACAAGTGGAGTATCTCTGGGTTCGGTCCTGGGAACTCACTTGTTTGGCATTTACTTCTCTGAAGTACAGGCCAACACTAGGGGACTCTGGCTAACGAAGTTCGCATATGACTGCAAACTGGGAGCCATTATTGAATCCCTAAATGATGTGGATACTCTACAAAAGGGCATTACAGAAACATGCTAGGTGCCAGAGCCATGGGCTCAAGCTCAGTGCCAAGAAATGTATAGTTATCCCCTTTGGAGAAAAAACATGTACCCATGAATTACCACATAGGTGGCAGTACACTAAACACCGTAAGTGTGATAAGAGACTTAGGGGCACAGGTGGACAGTGGTCTCACCTTCAATAACCACATCGTCACAGCAGTCAGGAAATCTTTCTATGTGGCACACCTCATCACTAAGGGCTTTTCATCCAGAAAAAAGGAGGTTATTGTCTGACTGTACTCATCCCTCATTAGACCCATTATAGAATACAACACCCCATTTGATATATCCCCTTCAAGACATCTGCAACAACTGGAAAGGCCGCAGAAATACCTCACTAAAAGAATCACAGACCTAAAGTAGATGACCTATGCTGACCGCCTTAAAAAACTCCAGCTATACTCTGTCGTATATCGTCTACTCCGAGGCGATCTCCGCTTAACATACAAGGCCATGTCAAACCCAGAGCTGTTGGACATGCTAAACTTAAAGGTGCCACACGCTCCAGGGATCTAAACCTTGTCATCACAATAAACAAAACATGCTGGAGGGATAGGTTCCTGACCCAGAGACTACCAGACTCTGGAAAAGACTGCCCATACATGTCAAGCAGAGCGCCTCTTTGGCCCTCTTCAAAAAGAACCTTGATGATTGGATGGGTGAAAGGAAATTCACCCTGGGGATCACGTCAGTTGTCCTGCTAGACGGGTCCAGGGAAGTAAATAGTGTGGGAAGAAATAGCCAGGGAATTGTTATGGCTAGGCTTGTATAAGCCCTAGGCCTGATAGCTTAGTACCAACCTATGAACCTACCCCTTTCAGAACCCACCACTGCATTCCATTAAAAAAAAGCTAAATTGGCTAGAACTATCCCATTGATTAACATATACACAGTTTCTTACTACCTATAATTTTACCCAGAATCTATCTGCTTGTTTAGCATTAAGTAACATTCTGCACAACTATGTTCCTCTTTGGTCATTACTATCCAGTGACCAAAAGTTCATTTCTGTCGACAAACCTATCAAATCTGCTGGGCATTTTCTGTACTTGTACCATGTTACTAAGGCTTGCAAGTCCTTGTCTCTTATTGTCTGGTCAATACCTTTTCTCCCAGCCTTCAAAACAATTATGAAAGACTTCCTAGCCAAAATCTGTCTCTGTTGTTCACCAACAGGACAAACTATATACCTAAATGAGAACAAGTACCTATTTTACCTTGTACCTCTTTAATCTCCCTTCCATAATTTCCTTACTTCTATCTGTTTCTCTCCCTGAGCTTTCTCTGTAAAGATACCACAAGCCTGCTTTTCTTACTTTGTATTGCAATTCCTGTTTGTATTATAGTTACTTTAATTTCTTTATAAACTGGCTAAATTTTTTTAAACAATGACAAGTCATTGTTGTGTAACTTGCATCTATTCTTAACCAGTGTTTTCATATTATGTCTAAGTTTTAATTATTCAAACTGCATTTGTTTTTGCAAATTATTTTTAAAGACTTGTTAAAATTATTCTTAAAATGTTTTGTAATACTTCAGAGCTTTTCTTCCTGGGCCTGCACTGAAAATGGGCTCCTACCTAGTTGGACTTTCCCAGTAATCAAATGTCAAGAAACAATAAAATACTAGAACATCATATATTACCAAATGGAAAATTCTGTCTAGTTGATCCCACCAACATAACCAGCACCCATTCTAGGCTAGTTGTTCCTTGGTTTTACAGTGTTTGAGAGTTAATGTTCTGTAGACTTCCTTACTGTTAGGAGTCCTAGGAAGTTACTAGGCTAATGGCTCCAGGGCACTTACAAGCCTAGCCAAGTTTGGCCCTTATTTCTACGATCAGCACCTATTACCCCTTTCCAAGAGGGACACAGGTGGAGCCACCATGGAGAATTTACAATTACCCATCCACTTGTCTGAACTATGTTTGAAGAGGGCTGATGAGGTATTCTGTTTGACATGAAGTGGGAGTCTGTTGCAAAGGCAGGGTAACCTCTGGGAGACAAATCTGTCCCTCCAGCAGGTTCTATTAATGTCACATCCCAGGTTAAGGTCTTTAGAGCAAGTAACCTGTGTACCATTTGACTTGCGGATATGCAGCATTTTCATTAAAACTGGATCAGAGATTGCCCTGTATACAAGGCAGAAATAGTCTCTGAGTCGTCTGTGTCAAACAGAATAAAGCTCAGTGATTTCAGACTATCCACATTGAACAGATACTGAAGACCTTGAATTTTCCTTGTGAGGAACCTTTGTGGTATCTCCAATTGCTGTAGGTGCTTGGAAAAGTACATACCAAAAGGGGCATTTTACTCAATGGCCTAACGAGGGAAGAGTACAGGGAGGTTATATCTCTTTTTCCGGAGGCATTTCCTTGCGTATGAGATGAGCAATATTGAATGCCCTTCTTACCACAGTGGAGACATGGTGATCAAAAGTAAGTTTGCTGTCAACCTGTGTGCCCAGGTCTCCCACCACTGAGTAGTGCGTACTTAGGGTGTTGATATTGATGTGGTAGTTAGCAGGACCATCGCTTTTACTGAAAGGGATGATAATACAATTTTTGCACTGAGCTTAAGGCCATGACTTTGGCACCAGTAATTTTTTTGTGACATTGTTTGGACATTCTTTGACCACACCCAGTTTGCAGTCATCAGCAAACTTTTTTAGCCACAGACATTTAGTTTTTGCTTGTACTTTGGAGAAATTGGTTCCAAACAGTAGAGGTCTCAGGACTGATCTTTGTGGAACATTACTGGTTACAGGTCTGCTGTTGGAGGTGGATTCCCCTATTTTGACTGTATGGGTTCTATCAGTGAGTCAGTTAGCAACCCATCTAATGCTGTAAGGATCGATACCTAGCTAGGTGAGTTTGTCAATGATGCCTGAGTGGGGGATACTGTCGAAAGCCTTGGCTAAGTCTAGGCAGTCTGTATACACAGATTTCACCTCGTCCAGGGCTTTGGTGACTGTCTCGAAGTCCAGTAGGTTTAACAGGCATGACCTCTCTGTGACAAATCCAAACTGAGTAGGGTCAAGTGTTTAGAGAGTACCTATAACTTTGTTGATAAGGTCCATGATGACTCACTCTATGGCCCTTGCAGATCAGGCTTGTCAGGCTAATATGTCTGTAGTTCTTGGGGTCAGTGGAAGCACCACCTTTGTGCAAGGGAATAACGATGCCCGTTTTCCATTCAACTGGGATGAAGCCAGTGCTTAGACTGTGACTGAAAAGAGTACCCAATGGTGTTGCTAATTCTTGTTGGAGCCCATGTAGGACTCTGCCTGGGATGTTATCAGGTCCCATAGATGCTGTGTTTTTGGCCTTGGGGCATTTACGATTTGTTGTTTAGAGATGCAAGGTAGGGGACAGGTGGTATGGTGTCATGGGGTACGTGTGGCAGGGACAGGGGATTGAAGTTTTCTCAGATCCTGTCGGCCAACAGGTTAGCTATGTCCGTAGGCCCAGTAAATGTGGTAGCATTAACTGCCACAGCACAAATCTGGGCATTTCCATTGTTACGGATGTAACTAAACGCCTTGTGGTTGTCCTTAGTTGAGGAAGCTAATTTGGATTCGTAGTTTGCTTTAGAGTATTTCACATGAAGTCTTATTAGCTTTTTTTAAGCTGAAGAGGGAGCCAACCCTAAAATGGAAACCCTCCCTCCTCAGCTAATTTGGATTCGTAGTTTGCTTTGGAGTACTTCACATGAAGTCTTATTTGCTTTTTTTAAGCTGAGAAGGGAGGATTTCCAGTTTAGGTTTCACTCCCTCTTACTCTTAGACAGCAATTTCTTTCACTTATTTTAAAACCTGTTAATGGCAGTTGCCCACCAGGAAGGTTTGCTCTTCATTGAGGAGCTTGTTTTGGTTTTGTCAGGTACAGCCAAGTCAATGCAGTTATACAGGTGTTTGTATAAAGCATTGGTTTAGAACTCTGCATATTTACCAGTTCCATCTGAGGGGGGAGATGCAGAGTAGGTGTCTTGATTCATGGAGGGGGTCTTTTAGCTGGCACTGACTTGACTAGATGTCCTACCAAAAGTTAATTGCATCTGAAGTATCTCCAAGGAGTCATACTGTTTAACCAGTCTGGAGGTGTATTTATCTTTTATGAATATTGATACACTGCCTCCTTTAGTTTTCACTCTTTCAGTTTGTGGTCTGAACATGTGGAAGGAGGTGTAACCTGGTATGGCTAGGATGTTGTCCACAGCCTTAAACCAGGTCTCTGTGAATGCACACTTCTGCATCTTCCAACATGAAGACTGCTTCCAGTGAGTGCAGTTTCATGTTAAGACTCCTAGTGTTTGGCAACATAACCCTGAGGTTGTTTTTAGATGGTGTTTTTACTTCAGGAATTTTGTCCTTGAGACACTGCCTAAAAATGGCACTATGGGGGTGGCAAGAGCCTTAGCTAGTAGCCAAAATCTCAGGGATGACAGATAAAGACCATCTCTGGCAAAGTTTTGAGGTCTGTCAATCATGTCATGCCAGGCTGACAGTTGTTAGATCCCCTTAGACTGACACCAGAAACTAAACCAGGTATTGAAGTCAGTAATTTTCTGTTTGTATTGAGACATCATCCTAGATGAAGGTTAAAGTGCTACTTGAGGCTAGGGACATACATGCCTGAGGCACACATTCCGAGAGCTCAGTCATGTCTGTTTTCATATAATCCAGAGAGGTACGCCTCAAGTCCTTCACACCAACATGGACCATGACAACTGTACCTGCTGTTGAGATACTTGATTGCATGTGTGAGATCGTGGATCCTGGCACCTGACCTTGACCTTTGCCTTATCCAGCCTGGTGAGAGAGACATCTGTGTATGTGTGTCACAGTAATCACCTATGACCCATATATTTGGTTTTGCCTTTTGCCTTAAGGGCTTAACAGGTGAGACACTGGTGAATGAGGTATTATGTGTATTTTGCTCTGCAGAGGAAGTATTATGTGTACCATGCATGTGTTTGGAAGGTCTCTGGTGTTTAGGCACGTTTCTGGTGAGGAACCTTCACATATGTAGGTATGTTTGATGTGGGTTTGGGTGGAGTAGGAGGTGAGATGTGCATAATGACAACCCCGCTCTTTGTCATATGGTTCGTGTGTGAGAGAACATGGAGTCAAGGCTCTTAATAATAGTTGCATCTCTCACATGATGACTTTGTGTGGACTAGGTGTAGAGGGTTGTCTGTGAACATGAGACAGTTGCTACACTGCCTCAAGATGCCCATGTTGACCTAGTTGGCTGGAGAAACTGTGGGATGTTTTCCATCTGTAGTGTTAAGTAAATTTATATGGTCAGGAAAAGCGGTCACCCTTAGAAATGACGAGTGGGTGAGCAGTGTGCTGGTACCACTGAGGCTAAGCTTAGTGTTCCACCTGACAGAGTAAGGCCTTGAAAAACCTCTGGAGGACCACAAGCAAAGTGCTAAGGGAAAATTTAACAAGCAAAACGCTTGCATCTTTAAACCGCCAACGGTAACCACTGCTACGAAGCAGTGCATGATGGTGCACTACATCCAAACAAGCACAAACGCAGAGGCTTAAATAAAACAAGAAATTACCCTTTTAACTCAAACTAGCCGATAAGGACGCTCTCTGAGCTCTAGTCCAATATCCCCTTGATTAGATGGGACCCAGCCAGCATTCTCCTCCCACAAGGGAGCAGAAGGGCCTTCTTTATCAAAGATGGCTTGAATTTCATGCTCAGAAATTATGTAACAGACCCAGAAACAGCAGACCTGGTACTGGGCTATGCTACAGCTGAACTAGTTTAGTATACAGTAAAATGTGGCAAAAAACAGTTCAGGTAATTCAGACAGTAGAATGCAAATACATGCAGTGCAGTGTAAGAGCAAAGACAGGCACTTATAGTTAGTTGGAAGCAACAGATGGCTCAGATCTTTCAGTATCTCAGTGGAGCGTTGGTTTTTAGTGCTCAAGTGATGCCAAACAGTCTAGATTCAGCAAGTCTGAATCTGGCCTATGCTATAAAATGCAGAAGTACTAGAAGTTCAAAGTGCACAAAACCACAGTCACAACAGCAAAAATAGTTTAAAGCAACAATTCAGTAGAAAACTGTTCTCAAAATACAAAGTAGGCTTAAAAATACTTTTTTCAGGTGATTTAATTGTTCAAATGATACCAAACAGTCTAGATTCAGCAAGCCCGAATCTAGTCTATGCTATAAAATGCAGAAGTATTAGAAAGTTAAAGTACAGAAAATCACATTCACAACAGTAACAAACAGTTTAAAATAAAGCAGCAGTTCAGAAGAATACTCCCACAAGAGTGCAGACCACAAATCTTCCTAGTGTGAAATAACGGTTGTGGAACCCAAGAGCTTAAACCAGAACCAAATCACTTAGAACAACAGTTACAATAAGCCCTCACCAGCAATTCCCAGCTTAGAAGGGTGTAGGCCATTTTCTCCCACCACAAGAGTCTAGACCACAAACCTTAATGTAAAGTAACTGGTTTTGGAGCCCAAGTGTGTAAGCCAGAGCTAACATACTTCAGAATAACTAACACAATAAGCCTTCAACCAGCAATTTCCAGCTTAGAAGGTTGTAGGCCACACACTTCCCACAAGAGTCTAGACCACAAACCTTCGTAATGTAAAATAACTGGTTTGGAACCCAAGTGCTTAAGCCAAAACTAAGACACTTAGAATAACAGGCAGAATAAGCCCTCACCCAGCAATCCCCAGCTCAGAAGGGCAGAGGCTACAATCTCCTCCCACAAGAGTGAAGACCACAAACCTTGTTAATGTAAACTGGCCTGAAGCCAAAGTCCTTAAACTAAAACCAAGAGGCTTAGAATAACCATTACACTTTAATCAGGCCACTAACGAGCAGTAACAAACACAGCAGAATAAATGTAATTGATCACTTAAGAATAAGCAGCAAAAGCAAAATAGATAAAGTAGGAGGAGACACAAATATGGTAAAAGCAGATGTATAAAGTGTAATTTTTTTTAGTTTAGTAGAAAGGGAGAAAGCAGGTTATTCAAGGTTAGGAAACTAAGGGTGTTGGCCTTCCCAAATGATCTCACTGTACTCGGAGTGAGTTGATGCGATGGGACTGGGAGGAGTGTCCAGTATCAAATTTATAGTAGAAGCGGGCAGCTCAAAAGCCACCAGGTTTTAAGAATGCAGCAACAGTTGGGCAGGTGGGTGGGAAAATAAAATGGAGACGGAGATCAGAACAGAAGTAAGGATTCCTGCAATATCAAGAATCTTTAGAAATAAATTCACTAATTTCCGAGAAATGTTCACAACACACAAAAAAATTGCAAAACTTAGAAATATTTTGGCAGTCTCAGAACAGCTTTTGGAGAATACTGTTAAAACAACAACCAAAGCGCACTACAGTAGATGGAGTTTCTTTAACAATTGCTGGCTGAAAAATAGTGAAATTCAACAAAATATATAAATGTAGCACAGAATTGTTAAATATCACTGAAACAGAGCGAGTTCAAAAAATATACTTGTACCAGCTTTGTATTTCCAGATGGTTTTAGAAGCAATCCAAATCTTGCAGCCACAAGTGAACAGCCAGACACAAGGAAGCTCTGAATAAAAAGATGTCAGGGTTCATTTATCATCCATTTCAGTATGTCTTGCCATGGATCCTCCTCTTTCAATGCATTGTAATGTTAAAATGTTTTTGAAAGGGGGTTTGCATAAGAGGCCTCCAAGAACAAACAAGTAGCCCCTCCTTGGAATGTTAATACACTTGCTCCATTTGAACCAGTTAAACTGGCGGACTTGAAGTTCCTAACTTAGAACAGTTTTACTGTTTGCTCTGACCTCTGCAAGAAGGTTTTGCTGAGTTACAAGCTCTTATGGTGAGTCAAGCCTATCTCATTTTACACAAAGATAGGGTTTATTTGAGCTTTTATGTCTATTTTGGTATCTAAATTTATTTTAAGCCAAACTGTCCATCTCCCCATTTTCTTGAACTCAAAATTGAAAGAGAAAGGATACTTCTTACATTGGATGTCCACAGACAACTTTGGTACTATCTTGACGGAACTAAATCTTACAGATCTTCAGATCAATTTATTTCTTGTGAAGGTAAGAAGGGACCTTTGTCAAAGCAGACCATTTCCAAGTGTTTGTCTAAGACTGTTACCTTTTGATATACTCACCACAATATAAGCTCGAGGTTCTCAGCCAAGTTTGTGGACATTTTCCCTACCCATAATGCAACTGTTCTACAACCTCGGCTCTCTTTTGCCGCACAGCGAAGAGGTTCCTGTTAGCTAAGCTCTGGGCTAAGTATTGCTAATAACTTACTAATTCATTATTTTCTCTTGTTTGTTTCCTTATTATTATTATCTGTCTGATAGTCTACCCTACCCCGTTTAAGCTACAGACCCGTTTAAGTCGGAGGATGTTTTTCTCTATCATTCCTTTCCTTCTCTGATTGATTTAGTTGGAGGATGATTTTCTCCTTTTCCTTCTCTCCTCTAATAGTCTGTTTAAGTTAGAGGGAAGATGACTTTCTTTTTGTGTGTGAAAATAAAAGATGACTTTCTTTTTGTGTGTGAAAATAAAAAAAAAAAAAAAAAAAATTTCTCTTGTCCCTTCTTATTGCCTGTTACTCAGTACTTTTTTTTTGTGTGTGAGTTTTTAGGTGGTTATGTCTGAAACCAAAGGGAGAAACAGGTTTCAGAAAATCTGAGAAATGTGGAAAGAAGATGCCCCGTAGCGATTCTCACATTCTGTGTGTTTATTGCTTGGGGGCTCTTCATCTACAAGAGCATTGCTCCATATATCATGGATTTAACCCAAGAGCCCTTAGGGAGCGTAAAAACAAGTTGATTTTGAAGGGTATACTAAAAGCACCCTTTTCAGAGCTTATGGACTTGATCTCTAGGAATGCTTGGAAGACCCCAGATTCCATAGAGCCTACTCCTAGAAGGCCATATAAGTTCATTACGGCACCTAAAGGTAAATGGTTTCTTACTAAAGGAGTTGCAGTTGATGCCATGGTTGTGACGGCTATTAAAAAGGAGCTATCCAAGACCAGCTCCTCTATCCATTTTCTTAATAAAGACTCTAGGACTGTAGATAGATATGGCAAGTGAGTGTTTTCATCAGCAACCTTTGCACTTTGGTCCCTGAACTACGTTAACCATTTCACTAGGCTAAAGAGGGAACTGTTAAAGGAACTTGCAGACTAACGCCAAGGAGCTGTAACTGATGCAGTAACAGATAAAGTTAGTGCTCAGCTCGCCACCCTCAATTCTGTAGTAAACTCTTCCATGAGGCTCATATCCTATGCTGCAGATGGAACGAGTAGAGCTGTGGGTTCAGGTATTGCTTTTCAGAGACGGGCCTGGATGTGACTTTGCGACTCCATGGACCCCTTCAAGTCTTCCTTTGTTAATGCCCCTTTTGACAGCTTCTCTCTTTTTGTGCTGAAAGTAAAAGAGATGCTCACCAGGTATGAACAAAAAGGCAAGACCTTGTCTACCATTGGAGTACGTTTTGCTGCGCCCACCAGACCTTTTCCAAAAGGTCAGAGGGGTAGTAGAAAAATGTGGTTCAGCAAATCCCACAGGTCTTTCCATGACGCACAACATGAGAGTTCTCCCAGGGACAGAGGGGGGAACGATAATGGTAGACCCAGACCTCGCAGCAGAGGGGGACCACATAACCAGGTCTCCAGAGAATCTTTCTTTGGCGGGCCCTATCACTGCTCCTGAAGGAGTGCCTGATTGCTCGCCTCTAGAGGCAGTCGAGGGTTTGTCTCTGCACCAAGGAACCTGGCAAAGCATCACAGACGACAGATGGGTGCAGAGTATAATATCCAGGGAATATGTCATTCCCTTTGCATATCCTCCTCCTGTAAACACCTTAGTTCCGGATGTTCCACCCAGTCAAAAGGAACAGACAATTTTGGAAATTCAAAAGTTGCTAAACAAAAGTGTCATCCAACAAGTCCCTGCAGACCAGAAAGGATCCGGAACTTACTCAAGGTTCTTTTTAGTTCCAAAGAAAACAGGGGACTGGAGACCCATCTTGGATCTCAGCATTCTAAACAGGTTTGCAAAACAGAGCAAGTTCCTGTTGGTAACACTGCAGTCGATACTCCTGGAAAAAGACATTTGGATGTGCTCCATAGACCTTCAGGATGCGTACTACCACATTTTAATGAGCAGGCAATCCAGAAGGTTTTAACGCTTCCGGCTAGGAGCCAGCCACTTCCAGTTTTGAGCTCTGCCCTTTGGTCTCACTACGGCCTCCAGAGTGTTTACCAAATCCATGGCAGTAGTAGCAGCTCACCTGAAATGCAAAGGATTCCATGTGTTTCCATGTCTGGACGACTAGCTGCTCTCTGCCCCAACCAGGCATCTTCTTCTGAAAGCCAGGGACTACTCCCTTCAGATTTGTTCATCCCTTGGAATTGCGATAAATTGCAAGAAATCCTGCCCTAGAGCAACTTCAATCCTTGGTTTTCATAGGAGCTCAAATAAACGCAGTAATCTTGTCAAGTACACCTTCCAAAAGGAGGAGTACACAATCTTTGGCATCATGTAAGGATGCTGATCAGCAAGAACAAGGCTTCTGCCAAATTAGTCTTACAGGTTCTAGGCAAAATGTCTGTCTCAATTGTATTAATACCACTAGCTCATCAGTATGAGAGAATCCTTCAGTGTTTACTTTTGACATAATGGTCTTTTTTAGATTTTCCGCTGTCACACAAGTTCATACTAACAAACTCTTGCAAAAGGGACATTCAGTGGTGGCTGAACTGTCCCTTAGTCTCTCAAGACCATCTCCCCCCCCCCTCAATCCCAAGCTACAGTGACCATGGACATGTCCCAGATAGGGTGGAGGGGGAATTATCTGGGAACACAGTCCAAGGCACTTGGCAAGAGCATAAGGCCCATTTGCACATAAATGTTCTAGAGATGAGAGCGGTGCTCCTTGCGTTGCATTCATTTCAGAACTTTCTTTGTCTAGGTACAATAGCAATTCAGTCATACAACATGTCTGGTCTGGTATATAAACAAACAAGGGGGAACCAGATCTTACCCCTTATGTCAAGAAGCCCTGAGGGTCTGGCAATGGGCAGAGGTCTCCAACCGCTTTCTCATAGCAATGCACATTCTGGGGAAATCCAACGTGATTGCAGACAAACTGAGCAGAGCCATTCTTTGGCCACACAAGTGGTTCCTCAGTCAGCAAGTGGCGGAAAAGATCTTCTGCAAATGGGGCCAGCCTCGTTAAGATCTCTGAGAGTCACCCATCAATGCCAAATGCAGCAGCTACTTTGCCGTGATCCCCAGTGGGGGAGTCACCAAGCAATGTATTTGTTCACAACTGGCCCCCGGGACTTCTTTATGCTTTTCCAACAACACCTCTGATTCCCAAATTCTTGCAGAAAGCAAGCTTTCTGGAGACCACAGTAATCCTAATTGCCCCCTACTGGCCTTGACAGATATGGTTTCCCTTTATCCAACCTCATGTACAGAAGGGACCATGGCTCCTGGACTCCGTTCCTGATCTACTGACACATCTGTCAGGAGAACTTCATCCCAGCCTACACAATCTCCAACTGACAGCTTGGCTGCTCCACTTCCCATGATAGCCAGGTTTTCCTGTACTTTCTTCTCCAGTAAAACACATTTTGTTTTCCTCCCACAAGAACTCTACTCGAAAACTTTATAAAGGTAAATGGTAAAGATTTGTGGCCTGGTCTAATCTCAACAACGCAGATCTTTTCACAGCTCTTTTGTATTCTATTCTGGAATTTTTAGCCACATTATTCAATTTGGGAGCTGCTGCAGCTACTATAAGGATTCAGCTAGCAGCCATCTCTAATTTTCACATAGGAGACAATGGTACTGCTATAATTTCAAACAAACTTTGTAAAGCATTCCTCAAAGGTACTTCCTTAATTCGCCTTCCTTACAGGAATCCTATTCCATCTTGGGATTTGAATTTTGTATTGTCAAAGCTTGTTTACCCACCTTTCGAACTTTCTCCTACATCTGATTTAAACTTCTTATCATGGAAGACTCTACTTTTAGTAGCTGCAACTTCAGCAAGAAGAGTTTCTGAGCTTCAGGCCATATCCTCTGTACATAATTTTTCATAAAGACAGCGTTTCTTTGAGAAAGAACCCTTGTTTTACCTGAAGTTGTTTTGGAAACAAATCTCAACCAGTCTACTGAATTACCAGTATTCTTTCCGAACTTTCAAAACAAAGGAGAGTACTCTATCCATCTTTTAGATTTCCATAGACAATTGTTTGTATTTGCACAGGACATCACAATTCAGAAAGTCAGATCAGCGTTTTATCTCTTATTCAGACGTAAGCCAACCAGTTTCTAATGTAACACTATCCAATTGGCTATCACAATGTATATCTTTCATATACAACTCTAACCACAAAACTATTCCAAATCCTGTCAAGGATCATTCTTTCAAGTCAGTAGTCACTTCAGTGGCTTTCCAAACCAGATTACCCTTAGACAGCATTAGTGTTGCAGCTACATGGGCTAAATCACATACCTTTATCACTCATTGCAAATTAGATTTGGCCTCTAGGAGTAGACCATCCTTTGGTTCTGAGGAATATTCTCCCATGAGCAACCCAAGAATTAGTCTACACAGCTGTACTATCCCCATCTCAAATTTGTTACTCTTAAACCATGGGGGGGGGGGTGGTAATGTGTTAGTGATGGTTGACTCTGTTATGTGCACAGTCTCTCCATTCCATAGCCTGGACAAAGGTTTGATAATGGTGGGTTGTCCTTCGGGTGCCATTATCTGTGACATCACTAGGGCTCTAAAGATCCTTTCCTCGACAGATGTCTACATCTTGGTGGCGGTCCATGTGGGAGTGAATGACTTGAGATGCAAAATCCTGAGATACATTTAGGGAGGCATATTGGACCTCCTCATACCTGTGACAAATGCAGGCAAGACACTGATGTCAAGTGGAATCCTGTTTCTCAAAGAATGACACCTGTGCACTAAGAAAAGATCACTGATTTCAGAAGTTGGTTAAGTAGTTGGTGCCATTCTTGAATAGCTGGGGATGAGATGTTCAGCAGTCCTCCTTGCTTTGCAAACACTGGTCTGCCCCTGTCCAAGGGCTTCCTTTTCGTCAGACTCCAGCTAATAGGCATGTCTTTGTAATAAACATATTAAACCCAAAACTGGATCACATGAAGTTCGCAACAAGCAGAACCATCATCATCATCATATTTGGAGACCTCAATCACCCCTTAAGAAAACTAGGTCATCTGCACCCCCAGTTTAGGGTGTGTGCAGAATTTCTTAGATGTAATAAAGAAAAAGTCCCTGAATCAGGTAGTTAAATTCGCTAGAGAACATCATATTCTCACTCTTTTCATTAAAAAAGTATCCATTTCATGCTGTCTTCCCATGGCTTCTTCCGTCCTCATTTAAGTTGGATGATAAACTTGCGACTTTTACTTTCAAAACCTATAAACCCTCTTTATCTAATGTCTCTGAATTTAAGGATTTCAAGCATACTGACCTTATCAAATTATATGAAGTGGTTTCAGAATTTACTCATGGCAGCAACATCATACTGTACATTCAAAAAACTTTGTAAGACTTGATCCAAAGCAGTTTGGCTTTACCAAAGGAAAATATGCATGATGAATTTGGTTAAGTTTGAAAACCTTACGCAGGCTTTCCACAGTGATCATGCCCATTCACATGGCATATCTTGACTTGGCAAAGGTATTTGACACCGTTCTCCAAGCTGTCATTATAAGTAAGTTTAATGCTTTAAAAATAGATAAATATCTGGTAAGATGGATGACAAACTGGCTGTAAAAGATAGAACCCATACAGTACAAGGGGCAGATACCTCATCAGAAAGCATGAAGGTGATTAGTGGTGCCCCCCAGAGCTTAGTGTTTGGTCCCTTCATTTTTGGCATTTACTTTTCTGATCTCCAGACATGTAACCAAGACTTATGGGTACATTTGCAGAAAACTGCAACCTGGCAGTTATTGTCAAGTCTCCTCTCTGCTATCCTAATCCTTCAGCAAGAAATTGCACACACAGATATGTTGTGTACTGAAAATGGGCTTGTGTTAAATACAATGAAAGTGCAATACTGTCACATTTGGTAGATGGCCTCTCCCCTTGGCTAACAAAAATATAAGTGTTAGTAATCTTGGGTCACAGTTTGAAAATTCCCTGTCTTTATCATCAATTTGAAAAGATGAGTCAGAAAATACTCGTACTCTTCCAAGGGAATGTCATCCATATCTAGAGGCCATTGTTTCCTTTGGTTTAATGTTGAGTTATTGAGTACACCCCCCCCCCCTTCTGGATGTACCTCACTGGATATATTAAACAACTAGAGAGATCACAAATATGCTTAACTAAGATGATCATGGGCTTAAGAACCATGATCTGCTAAGAGAATGTGGAAGCACTGCCCCTTTATTCATTGTTTTACTGTTAAGAGAAAACCTATGCTTTGCTTTCGGTGCCATTGAAGGCCAGGTTGTCTTGGATGTCTTTTATCTCCACAAATGTAATTGTTTCAAAAGTTTCAGAACCAGAGATCTAAATTTTCACCAGCCAGAAAATTTCTCTCTCATTTCATTTATCTTCCAGCATATCCTTCACCTCTGGACCTGACTGCCCCTGCTAATTAATTTTAATTTGCTTGATGCACTATCAGCCTTCATACAGGATCTAGATAATGTGGTAGGTACCAACAAATTCACCCCAAGCTTAACTGGCCTTGACAAAGGGAATATGGCCTTAAGGGTGGGTATTGGCAAGGTGTAAATGGCTGAGACTGTTTCCATGAAATTTTTATAAACTTCTGAGGTGCAGGTCTCAATGTGTAAAAGAGTCAGTTAAGCCATTTGTATGGATTGTGCTGATGTCGCCAAGTAATCATGGCTTTTGTGTAAAGTAATCTTAGAACTAGGTTTGAATCAAACCATCCAGTTGACAGTTTATCTGTAGCTGCAAAAGATGACAGTGCTTTAATGGCTGTGCATAGGCATTTGAGAAGCAGCTTAATTGAACGAAGGAGTGCAGGCAGATCCAGTCATTTAAGTTTGTTGTGTTATACAAGTTAAGCAAGACAGAATGTCAGTGAAGAGTCTTTAAATGTTTAGCTTAACTGCACTTTATTTTCATTGAGTTTGTTATCATGGAAAAATAAAGGTGCCCTCCACCTGGGAATAAGCTACCACAGCAGCTTTCTTTATAAATGCTACAGGTTGCAGTTTCTGAGAGGAAGCATTTTGAATTAGAAATCTCTATTTATATCAGGCTTGGTATTCAGTCAAGGATCAGGGCAGACTTTGCCAGCACTTTGCCTGCAAGACATGTTTGCTCCCTTCCCCAAGAATTTGCGATAAACCATATCAGGGGTAGCCAACTGCTTTAGTATTCTCTGTGTGGTTAAGGACTGATAACTGCAGCATTGAACTTTGTTCATTTTTGGATGTATACTTGTATAGGTAAATGATGAAAAGAAGGTTCAGTACTGCAGTCTGTTCTCCCACATTAGTTACTTCAGACCTAGAGGAGAATGGAAGGGGAGCTTTTGGAATTATCTAATTCCTGTGATGTTGGGAAAGGAGAAGAAAAGAGGGGGGGGACCTTCTACTCTTCCTCCCTATTCTTAATTTTCACATGGTCATGATGTTTAAATATGTAGACCAGCTACTAATTACTTCAAGGAAACCCGAGCAACAAAATTATCTTGCAGAGTCTACTCTTAGGGCCTCTACAGTGGTTGCACTTGTCCGCGTCAATCCAAGTTAAGTGGTCAGCCCCATATGTAGTTTGAAGTGTCAGACATGTAAACTGTAGGCACCTGAGCAGACTTCATGGTGACATTGTTATTGTAAAAAGAAGAGAATGCAAGCTGCTGTCCTTTTTAGCTGGGCGTAATACCACTATTTTCCATAGGTGATGTTCAGTTTCCCTCTAAGGACATCTTAAAAGGTAGAATCAAGCTAGATGGATATTTGCTGACCTGCAGTAAATTCTCTTTCATAAGGAGTGATACAATGTTTCCCTTCTGTTCAGTCTTCTCCTGTTCCTGTTTGTATACTCATAAAACCATTTGCTGTATCCTCTTGTATATTTTGGCAGTGCTGCTTAGCATTCTGATCACCCTGGCTCATCCCTTTTCAGTAGCACAAAGATGAACTGTTAAATGTTCTTGTTACATGATGTATTTCTTTGTAGAAATGATCACTATTTTAACACCCTGTTGCAAAGTGCTTTATTAAATGCAATGTCTGCTTGTTTGTCTTGAACAGAAGCAACCCGGCATGTGTCTAGGTCACCTTGGAGCTTCCTTGCTGCTTTCATCCTGGAGATTCAGCAGCCCAGTGACCTTTTCCTTCTGCCATTCTTATTAGCTGTTTTTACAGAGTCCATGCCAATCATCTCAGGTCTTGCTCTTTGATCCTGTTTGATAAGGCACCAGAACAGAGATTGCAGCAACACATTCTGCAAGTCATGCTCTTTTCCTTTCACTGGATTGGGATTGGATTCCACCATTTTTTTTTTAACTTTCCTTTCTTTACTGTTCATCCTTCCATTTGCCTCATTTTCATTAATGTAATCTGCTTACTGATGATCTGCTATCCATAGCTTTGTTTGTGTGTCTTTCATTTTCTCTTCTACTACTACTTTTGCCCTCACCATACCCTTTAATTTTCATTTCGTTAGCTTCTGCTTGTATTCCTCAAGTGAGGTGCTTCTTTTCACTGAGCTGCTTTGTTTGGAAAAAACATGTCTTCACTCTAGGAGACATTTCTGTTCTGTAAACCTGGCTTTAGAATTCAGTCATCATCTTTATACATGCTAAAGTTTCATTTCATTTTCTTCCTGTCAAAAAAAACTTCTGCCCGAGTACTTTTGCGTGAGAACACATGAATCATAACACCTGAAATGTAGAACATACCTTTGTTTAGACTTACCTTTGTTGTGGCACTTTATTAGAAGATTTTCCTTGTTTTTCTGTACTCCGGTAGTTCAGGTAAGGCTTTCCAATGCAATGTGAGTAATTTCATTACTAGTCTTAATTTTTTATTTGCTTGCACTATAAAACAATAAATTAAATATTTTAAAGAAAGGCTAGGAAGTTTTCATGGTGATGTTTTAATTTTTTTTCAGAGCACTTAATGAACTGTGGAAATGTCAGAACACTCTAAGGCATCATGTCAAAGATTTGCTTGATCTGATTAAAAATAACAAAGTAAGTTGAAATAACCATAAGTGTTCCTTCTACTTGTTTTTGCTGGTGTTTGTCTCATTAGTTAAGTAAGGACTGGTTTTGCTTTTGTTCTTGCTTGTTAAATAGTTGCTACATGTACACACGTTTCATAGTCTAAAATGAAATGGGTGTTTTTACCATGAAAATGGTTCAGTTATTAATTAGCAAGAAACGTTTGGTTCTGATGCATATTAAATAGCTGATTGCAGTTTGGATGATTTTTTTTTCCGCTTTTTTTTTTTTTTACAAATTGGAGGTTAGTTAGAAGGTTATGGTGAAGAGAGGGGACTAAGCCATAAAACGCTTCATTTCATTATCATTTAAGAGTTGCAAGTGGAAAAACGTTAAGGAGAGTTGACTGAGTAACATTTAATCATTCACCATGTACTTGAGTCCCCTAAGTCATCTATTTTGTTGTTTGTCAAAGTGTAGTTGAAAGTTCTACAGATAAACAAATGACATTGAAATTTATGAGCAAATGTTTGACTAATTATGTTTTTAAAACCAAATAAAAGTCATTGGAAAAATACCAGGGGGAAAAGAGATAGTTGACTGAAAGACAGAATGTCTGAATAAAATCGCCCCTGTAGGCATGAATATGCTGCTGTCAGCAGGGTGCCTTTTGCTGACAAAGCCTCAAGCATGTTCCCTTGGTTAAAAAAAAAAAAAAAAAAAAAACAGTACTGTCTGATCAGATCATGTCCTTAATAATATAAACTTTGCTGTTTGACTGTCCTGAATCTTTTCCATAGGCTTCAGGTTCCGCTGCTGGATAATTCAAAGTGAAGGGCAGGGCTTGTATCCTCTTACTGTTTGTGAATAGGTTGGAGGGAGCCTGGGTTGGGATTTCAGGTGTCTGCCTGCAAGCAGAGATGTTTAAAGTGCACTGCAGTTCCAAAAACAGGCCTAATTGGCATCAGTTAGCTTGGCCTGGAATGAATCCCCCTCCCCCATTTCAGAAATTTCAGGAGCTGCTAATGTTGGCCCAGAACTTTTTAAATGTTCTGAAGTCCAAACAGATGTATGTGATGAACGTTTTGTTCTGTGTTGGGGTGTCATAAGCCAAAAGCAAAACATAGCTGCTGTCCCAAAGGGATTCGTTATCTTCTTACTTAGAGATTGCTAATGTGGCCTGTATGGGCCAGGTGATTTATTTGTTTTACCTAGAGTCAAACACTGTGGGCATCTTATCCTTAGAGTATGTCTTATTTATGGACCTCTTCCTTAGCATGAAGGAGACCTTTAAATGGAAAGCTAAACAAATCTGTTAGACCCGGATTAGATAGTGGAGTTCCGTGGGCCCTGCTCGAGTCCAGACCTCTCAACTATTTCTCTAATCCAGTTAGTACACTGGTTAATGCATTTAATATGTCTCCCATCAGCCTCTATCCCTCTCTAACACAGACTCAAAACATACCTAATGCATACTCTAACTCTTTCAAAATTCACTTGCACAAATATGAACTATCTCAACTTTCAGTATGCTTATCTTAATGTCTGTCTTCCTCTTCTTTCTCTTTTTCTGAACTGCTCAGACTTTCTAACTATTTACTAAATGCTTCTATATAAACTTCTACCTTAAAGTCATGTCACAGTGTCCTACATATGCTGTTTTTTTTCAATAGTAGCTTGCATGTAGTGATTCTGTTTGTAATATGAACTGAATCACAGTGTCATATGCTCATTTTGTAAAAATTTCCAACTTGTTTTTTGTAAAAACATTAACTTTTTAATTTGTAACTTTTAATATTGTAACTTTTTAAATTTCTACTAGAGATTTTCTCCCTGGGTCACTACTGAAGAAGGGCTTCTGCCCAGTTGGACTAACCCGGTCAACAAATGTCAAAATAAGTAATAGTGCCTGTTTGGAGAAATTTTCCCAGTTAGTGTTCCTAGGTAGCCAGACCATTTCTTTTGGGTTTGTGACTTCCACAGATACCTGTACAAGAACTTTTTGACTAGTGATGGTTTCCACGGATTCTTGTGAAAGACATCCTTCCTGGAACCCTTTTCCTGATAGGTAGAGCGAAACCTGTTTTTTAAGACTTGCATTTCTGCTACCTTGTCTGTTATGTCCCGTAATTGCTAGTCTAATTTGTTGAAGTTTCAGTAGTTCCTCCTTTACTAGTTGAGGTGGGAAGTAGATGGACTAGAGTATAAAGGCCTAATGTTTATCAGTGCAGGCTCGTTTCCCAGGCTGCCAAACACACTATGAAATACAGCTGTGGTGTCGATGCATTTTGTAGGGCCTCTGTCATGGGATCTGTGTTTAGAAGTCGTGCCTGGCTGACGCACCACCTTTTCCAGAGCTCATAAAAGCATAGCTTTTTATCCCATCTCTGTACAAGGACCGTCTCTTTTGGGCCACCAGCAGAGGAGGTGTGTAATAGACTGGAGGAAAAGGGGAATGGTATATTTTTGGGGCAAGGATATTTTTCATTCCCTTGCAACAAGATGAGACTGGAAGTGTCCCAGTAAAAGTTGGTCCTTCCATAAGCAAGGCAAGAATGGTCCACAAAATTGTAATAGGGGCTGCTGCAAGAAAAAAATGGCAAGTGTACTGTGGGGAAGCGGGGAGACCCACAGGGCTGCCACACCCAGGAGGAACAGCTGTCACTCAGAAAAGCCTTTGCCTCGGCATACACCCAAAATTCCACACCCTTCTTTTCTTTCCCTCCTGTAAAAATAGGAGGCAGACCAGTCCATTTCATACAGCAGTTGGAGGCCGTCATGCAGGTTGTGTAATTCTGCAGATATTAAAGTAGGGGTTTTCAGGTAAATAAAATTAACACAACAAAATAAAAAAATCCTAGGTATTCCACTGCTTCCCCTGGTTGTGTATTTCATTCCCTGCTGAAGCACTCATCCAACAGAGCCATAGCGAGAGTACCAGAAAAAGACAGTACAGGATTTTTGTCCACACTTTTTATGGCTCCAGTAAATGAAGGTATTTGGATGCCTATGGTGGACCCATCATTGCTAAGTAATTTTGTAAAGATTCCAAAATTCAAAATGCTAATCTTGCAGAATATTTCTTCTTTACACTCGGTAAGCTTGCATAGTCACTGCAGACATAAAAGTTAACTGTCTCCACATCATCATAGCTAGTGTAGAGATAATTTCTCACAATGGAAGCAAGGAACTTCTACTTGTTCACCTCTTTGCTGTTGGGGATGTTTACTGCATGCAAGTCTGTACAGAATACCTGACTGCGGGAATTGCATTTTGCAGTATGAAGTACATTCACATTTACCCATACCTGAATTATTGCCTTATCTAGGGCAGCATCCCTTGAGGAGATTCAGAAGACTGTAGAACTTACTCTGAATTGCTTCCAATCCTTGTGGTTCTCTCTAAGGGTCTTTGTAGTTGCACCTTTCATCTTTAAGGCAAATTATTTTTCTCTGGGTAGGGCACTGCTGGAGATGGAGCAGGAAAGGGCCTTTATCTACTTGGACGAGGATGTTCTTCGTGTTTCACTGTTGCAGTCATTACATTTGGGTAATCTGCAGGCAGGTTGCCCTCAGTCGGTCTGAATTCCAAAGTCTTGGGTCCTGCATCGGTTCTCGTCTCCTCTTCCATGACGTCAGGTCGTCAGGGGTATAAAACATGCAGCCGACGCCATTATCAGCTTTATACATGAAAATGTCCACTGAATAAAAATGGAAGACCTTGGCATCAGCCCATGACTGTGGGGATGTTTAAGACGACCATTACTTTGCAGTAGGACCAAGGTATCCAAACATCAGAACTCTTGCTTTCTTGCCTCTGCTTGATCTAGGCAGCACCCCCCCCCCCTCCGGCCCCATACAAAGACTAGATGAAGTTGGCTTGGGGCGATTTACTTTTCCTTAAGAACCAGCAACCATCAGTGTCAGGGTCCCATGTTTAAATAAGAAAAGTGAACTTCTCCTTGGATAGGGAATTGTTTAGGTGTTTGGATACCTATCCCTCTTCAGCTCTCCTTGTGAAGTTTGCAACGTTTGTTAGGATCCCTTCAGCCCGTATTGAGTGGGACATGATGTGAATTTTGTTTTAAGGTGCAGATTGAGTTGGGTGTCCTTTCTTGTCAGTGTTTCCAGAGCAGACTGAAAAGGACCCTCTCCATCCACTTAAGTCTTCTTTCCTGATTCTAGTTTGCTGCCATGAGTTTCTCAGCTGAGAGGTTTCCTCATGCCACCTGTGATGACACCCATTCTTATGGTGCTGACACACTAGCACCATAGTTTGTATTACGGCCTTAATGGGAGGATCAGCTCATTATTGATTTCTTTGGCATTTGATCCATTGGTGACAAAGCCAGCCTCTGTGGCGCTGAAACCAGTTGTGTTTGTTTTTTGTTGTTCAGCACTAACATTGAGAATGGTACTGATGATGTCCCCGCCAACTGAAAGGATCGCTGGACCCACCTACAAGGTTGCTTATTTCAGGGACTTTATCTTTTCTGTGTCCCATAACATCCCTCAATTTAGACTCTTGAACCCAGAATCTCTGTTTTAGAGATTAACTTTGAAAGGCTGCACTGGTGAAGATCCTTCCCCAGAATACTTAGATGTGTCCACTCATATGTCCCTAAGAAGAGGAGAAGGCCAAGGAGGCACATGGGCTCACTGTTGGAGCCCTTACCTGTGAGTATAGAACTTGGTAAAAGTGGAGGTTCCTCACAATCCCTTCTAAAAAGCCCCCTAATTTAGGCAGACACTAGAATTGGAGAAAAGGGATTTTGGCCCTTAGACACCTCCTCCCCAACAAGGAGATTCTGCAGGAGGTCTTTTGGTCCACCCCTTTGACATAGTGTGTTTCCTCCACAAAGCTCACATGATAGACATAGATGTCCTTCTCTTCCCATGTTGCAGTATTTTGCATATGGGTTTACCCCTTCAGTCTTGCATACGTACGGCCAGTATTTCAGTCCCTCTGTCGTGCATCAGACGTCAGGCAAGGAGGACGAAACGTGGGCTATAAAAGTGATGACACGCACCAGCCTTCAGAACTTTTCAGTCGCCATTCGTACGCCAGGTGTTCTGCTACCACTGATGTCATGATCATTTTTGAGATGAGTACCCCATCGAGGAACCTTTTTTCCGTCCTTTCTTATTGTAACATTGCTTGTTAATGTCATCCAGAAAGGGAAAGTGTCAGTCATTGTGGATGCCTGATCCCTCATAAGGACACCCACAATAAGTGTCTCTTCTGTTTAGGAAGAGCTCACGACTATAAGGCATGCCCTATTTGCCAGAAGTTTGTACTGAAAACTTTTTGTAGCCGGTTCCACATGTTAAATTTGTATCTTCAGAACCAACGCCTGAAACTTCTTATGCTTAGGATGGAAGGTCCTTCTGACGTCCCCCCAGGTCCGCCAAAGAAGGCCAGCACCTTACAGCCTTCGACTGTTGCTGAGCCTCCTCTGACTTCCAGCCTGTGGCCGACATAGGCCTGGTTTCAGGATCGGGTTCCGGATCCGCTTCCGCAGGGGTCGCGGGTACCTCTAAGGATGCTGTACCATCCGCAGATGAGAATAGAATAGGTCTGCCAAGGCTGTGCCAACACCGCCAGCTGATGCCGGGGGGGGGGGGGTCGTCGGAGACCTCTGCCGCTTTACACTCTCAGGTTTCTAGGAAACAGACTACCACTCCTTTAAAAACAAGGGAGAAGAGAAAACCTTTTCCTCCCTCTTCTGAAAGCATGGCTAACTGGCAGGCCTTCAGTCAGAGCCTCTTCAGCACCTTTATGACTTGAGGCCTACTCCTTCTTCGACCTCTACCCCTCCTCCTTTCCTAAGCCCTAGGTCTGTGCATGCAGGCTAGCCTCCTATGGATGAGGAGGTCCTTTCAGACTCCTCTGAAGAATCTCTCTCCTACAATTCACAATTTACATCTCCTTTGGGACCCTGATTCCCCAGTGGAAGATTTAACCTTCAGTGAGACTATTAGCAGGATGAAGGAACATTTCAAATGGGATTCCTCAGAAATGTCTGAGGTACAGAAGAGGTATTACGACCTCATTCAGATGGAAACACCTAGCCCATCTGCTGTTCCGTCCATCCTCCCTGCCTTTTCTTCGGCATCCACTAATACTGACTCTCATCCTCCTGCTCCACGCAGACCAAATAGGCTGTACAAAGTACCAGACACTGCTAAGCACCTGATAGTTCCGTCCAGCTGACCCAGCCACTATCTCTGTGGCCACTGACAAAGCCACCAAATTATTACTCACTACTACTATTCACTCTGCTGACAAGGACAGCAAGACTATGGAGAGATTAGGGAAAAAGATTTATACTTCTGCTACATTTGCCTTCAGAGCCACTAACTGCCAGACCCACATGGCTAAGTGTAACCTATCTCTTCTACAATCTGCCACCAAACATTTGGCAGATATTCCAGACTCCCCTGCCAAAACAACTCTGTCCACCCTCCTGGCTCTCTACATCTCAAGTCACCAGACACTCCATTAGGTGTAATTATGATGCTGCTAAATCCTCTGCTAGCTCAGCAGCATCAGCATCTGCCCTACGCAGATATTCCTAGCTTTGCCGACAACTCCTGCCAGATGATTTGTAGGGCCAAGCTCATGGATGCACCCCTGGATAATCCTCCACTTTTTGGATCTAAAGCCGCAGATCTCTCTAAATCACTGCAACAAAAGGGCAGAGATATGCAGGACCTCAAACATCTGATCTCAGTTCCCAAGTTCCACCGGAACTGTCCTTCCAAAACAGTTTATTAGGAAGCAATCCTGGCCTAACCCTAGTGCCAGACCTTGAAAACCCACCAGTAAACAAACTCCTACCCCTAGAGCACCTTCTGCATATAGCCATAGGTCTTCCTTTCAGGACAGGGCAGGTAGCATCTGACTACCTGCCACCTTTGCCTCAACCTCCTCCCTCTATTGTTCCCGTCTGCCCACCTCTGTCATTTTCTCCCTTTGTGGACCTGGATCACCAAAGACAGATGGGTCCTGTCTATCCTCAAAGATGGCCACTACATGACTTCTCTCCTCCCATATGGAAGGGCATTCCTCATCCCCCTTCACAGCAACTGACCCTCTTACAACCAGTACTACAGACATGACTATACAGTCAGTTCCTTCATCTTCAAAAGGAAAAGATTTTCATTCAAGGCTCTTCCTGGTTCCCAAAAAACCTCAATCTCTTAAATGCTCACCTTGCTTACCTTTTTACCCCTGATTTACTCCATAGGGATTCATGGCTACTCTAGACATAAAAGATGGTTACCTCCACATCCCTGTCGAACCCTCCCACAGGAAATACTTATGATTTTTGGTAGTCTCCTCTCATTGGTAGTTTTCTGCCTTGCCTTTTGGTCTTTCCACTGCTCCCAGTGTCTTTACCAAATGTTTGGCTCCAGTGGTGGCCTACGCCAGGGCAAACGGGATACAGATTTTCCCCTACCTGGGTGACATGCTCATCCAGGCCCCCAGCCAACAAATACTGCAAGATCACCTCCAGCTGGTGATCTCCTTATTGCAGTCCTTGGGATTCCAGATAAATCTACTAAAATCCCACCTTCAAGCAACTCAAGACATTGTCTTTCTGGGGTGCAGAGTAAGAGCAGACCTCGTGGAGGCTTTCCTGCCACCCCCAAAGGTAAGCTGCCTGTCAGATCACCTCCTCCAGGTCCTACAATCGACCCAGTTGACTTCAGGGCAGTACGTGAAACTATTGGGTTACATGGCAGCCACAATACCCATGCTACCTTTAGCAAAGCTCCACATGAGACAGCTGCAGTGGTACCTTCACTTAGTCTGGA